>NC_135372.1:28460817-28605817 GCF_049243985.1 Paroedura picta
CATGGAAGGCTTGTGCAGACCGGAGGGAGGAGCAGAGAACGTCCTCTTTGGCTCATATAAGCAATCCTAGGCCAAGAAGGTTTGTATTTCGTGCCTCGGGCGATCAGCTGCCTGGGAATGTATTCTGAGCCTAGGGAATGCAACGGTGGTGTCCTTGGCTGACCGTGGTGCTTAAAAATCACACACAAAGAGCACACTGCTGTCAAGATGGACAATAATCTCTTTTGCGGTGTTTTTTAATCAATGTCTGTCACACCAGGGCTGGGGGTGGGGGTGGAGAGAAACAACAAATTGTCCAAACCTTTAGGACAGGGGTAGTCAAACTGCGGCCCTCCAGATGTCCATGGACTACAGTTCCCAGGAGCCCCTGCCAGCGAATGCAGTTTGACTACCCCTGCTTTAGGACACAGCTCTCTGACCAAAATTGGGATTTTATTTTATTTTATTTTTTTAAAGGAATATGGGATGATTCTACCCATGAAATTCAGGACCCCAAAATCTAGGGAGAGAAGCAGAGGGGAGGATTTCTGAGGACTTCCAGCAACAGATGGATCATTGACGCCTCTTCTTCCACGCCAGACCTAAAACCAGGCCCAGCAGCCACTGGGAATAATTTGGTTCCAGCTGCTGAACCCCAGCTTGACTCCCCTCCAGGTGCCGGGAGCAAAGCAGCCGCTCTCCCTGCCGAGGCAGCCACCTGCTCCTCATCCGAAGAGCGACTTTCTGCTCCCCTGTTGGCTGCTCTCTCCTCTTGAGCCCTCAGAGATGAAAAGGCCGAGGCTGAAAGCAAGCCGCCTCCGTTCAATATCTCTCGCTCGCCAAGCAGGCCCTGCAGACTTTCCCGCTCAGGAGGACGGAGGGCTTACAGGCTTAGGCCGTCGCCTTTGTGAAAAACTTCCCCAAGTTTCTCCCTCCAAAGCCCTCGGATCACCTCCAGCATCATTAGCGCTCCAGATGGAGGTGGGGGGGGGGAATGCAAAATGGCTGGCACATTTCAGGTCAAGACGAACAAGCGCTTGTCACAGGTAAGAGCATAACGGGGAGCATTTTGATTACCGCCTTCCTGGGTGCAACCCCCGGGTTGGTTTTCTGTTATCTGTGTGAGACGGAGACTGGGGGGGGGGGGGCTATTTGTCTGGGAAATTCAGGCGCACAGCAGGCTCCTAGATGGGCTCGACAGCTGGAAGGAATGCAGACATAAAGATACCACCATTGCAGGGCATCAACCCACACGAGAGGAGGAGATCTCGGCCACCGTGTCCCCGGGCTTGGATTTGTGCTTAAAACTAACTGTGGGGCCCCTTCACTCATTGGCCCCACGGAGCAGAGCCAGAGCCCCCAACAGGGTGCCTGTGGGCTGACTCCTTTTCTGGCCCCTGACAAGAGTTTTTGGCAAGTGGGTGGGGCCCAGTCAGCAGGTCTTCTGATTGGGCAAGCCAATTCAAAGGTCTGCTGTGAAACAACTTCTGCCTGAAATGCTGGAGAGTTAAGCCTCCTAGTTAAGCATCAGCTTGCTCCCTGATCTTTGTCCTGGTTGGCTCCGCCTCCTGCGGCAGCCATTTTGCTTCTGCGCTCCACTCCCTTTGTCAGAATTCCGGAGGTGCCGGCAGCCTCCGAAAGGCTGGGAACCACTGAAGTTGAGGGAGTGGTATGAGCCACGAGCAGCCTGGGGAACGGCATGATGGACGGGGTGAGCCCACCCTTCTCTGGCACTGCACTCCTGATCATGTTTCCTCTCTTGTGACTGCCAGGACTGGGCTGACCATTGGGCAAGCCTAGAGCACCAGATTTTGAAGGATGCCAGCTGGGCATGATGAGGCTCTTCTTTCCCTGGGGCTCAAGGCAAAGCAGCCCTTGCCTGCCATCTTTCTTTCCCTTCCTCCTCCTAGCCCTGCCCAAGGGCTGGCATTCTCAGCCTGCTGCCACTGAAGAGCCCAGCAGGGTAACACCGGAAGTGATGTCACAGCTTGGAAACGATGTCTGTTCCCCCATCTTGCCCTCACCACTCAACCAAGAGGTGGCAAACAACTTGGGATGCCAGCAGGCAGACTTCTGCTATGGTGGGAGACCTGGCCTCCTTTTGCTTGGATACATTCTTGCTTCATGCATGTTTTTACTTATATTAGGCACACATTGAAGTGTTGCCAACCTCCAGGTGGGACCTGGGGATCCCCTGGAATGACAGCTCACCTCCAGACTACAGATGCTCAGTTCCTCTAGAGGAAATGGCTGTTTGGGAGGGGGTCACCATAGCATTATACCCCACTGAGGTTCATGGATGCCAGCCTCCAGGTGGGACCTGGGGATCCTCTGGAATGACAGCTTCTCTCTAGGCCAGGGGTAGTCAAACTGCGGCCCTCCAGATGTCCATGGACTACAATTCCCAGGAGCCCCCTGCCAGCATTCGCTGGAGGGGCTCCTGGGAATTGTAGTCCATGGACATCTGGAGGGCCGCAGTTTGACTACCCCTGCTCTAGGCTATAGAGATCAGTTCCCCTAGAGGAAAGGGCTGCTTGGGAGGGGGTTCTCTGTGGCCTTGGACCCCACTGCGGTCTCCCATTCACAAATTCTGATTTCCCTAGCCCATAGTCCTTGATCTCCAGGGATTCCCATCCTGGAGCTGCCAGCTGTAGGCCAAATGGCAATTCCTGCCTTGGATATTCATAGGCAGTCCTGAGGCTCATTTCCTTGTTTGTCCCTGGAGAACCTGAGGCTGCACCCTTTATTAAATATGAACTCCATTAAACAAACCGGGACTTAATTCTTGGCAAACATGCATTTCAGAGACACGCACTTACTGTCTGCAATCAGTGAATTAGCCAGAGACAGAGAGGCACCGAAAATATTCCAGAATATGGGAGGATGAAAATCCAGTGTTTTTGGGACTGGTCTCTTCCCTGACAAAGGCCTAGATCCAACACCCCCCCCCCACCCCCAGCCCTGGCCCTGCATTCCCTGAAAGTGCAGTGCCGTCCAGCATTCCCTCTGCTTATTTTGCCGATACACAAGAAATGGAGGCAGCCTCGTGTTACTGCTGACCAGGGTCTGCTCGTAAATTCTGAATCGAGTGAGAGGTGGAGAGAGACACCCAGCCGGCCAGTGTTCCTCATAACTGCTGAGCCTTTTCTTTGCAGGGAACACAGGCAAGGTAGAAAGTGGGGGAAAGAGCTTCCTGAGTGCAGATGATGTGCAGCTGCTTGTTGACAGGACCCCTCCCTCCCTTTCTGGCCTTAGACACCAGATTAACAGCAGATGGTGCGAGGCGCCTGATTCAGGGTTCCTGCAAGAAAGGCCTGGGGATTTTCCTTCCTTGCGGAAGAGAGCGCTATCAGCTCGGGGTTTGTTGCACTACAGCGCCACCACCATGGCTGGCCAGAGAATGGTATTGCAAGGACCAGCTCAGCAGGGGGCAGGGGACAAAGGAAGGACCAACAGGGACCCTCCTGGCCGAGGTCCTGAATCTGAACAACAACACTGAAGCAAAGCACAAGCTGAGCATACTCACACCGTCCTTGGCTGCCTGCCTGCCCCTCGCCTCCTCTGCTTCACCTCCATCTAGAGATGCTTCTAAAGTCCTCTCTATCAAAAAGCCCCTCTGCTCTTTGGTTAAATTCAAGGGCAACCAAGAAGATGTAGAAAAGCTTGGAAAGATTTGGCCCTTTTGGGTCTCTCTCAACCTGCCTTGATTGAGCACATTGAAATCCAGAGGATGTCATGTTGGCCAGAGGGATAAACACCCTTGAAAAGAGATGAGACAGATTCGTGGAGGAGAGGTCTGTCAGTGGCTACTAGCCCTGTGACTGAGGAACTGAGTTGGTCACTGCGTGAGACAGGATGCTGGACTGGATGGACCACTGGTCTGTTCCAGCAGGGCTCTTCTTATGATGGCCCCAGCCTCTCTGGCCTTTTGTTGGCCCTCCAGCGTTTGATGGCAGGAGCTCATGGGAATTGTAGTCCATGGACATCTGGAGGACCACAGGTTGACTACCCCTGCTCTAGAGGAACTGTCCCACTAGTCCAGCTGCTGCTTGAAGACGGCCAGGGAGGGGGAACTCACCACCTCCTTAGGCAGCCCATTCCACTGCTGAACTACTCTGTGAACCATTTTTCCTGATATCTCACAGGTAAAGGTAGTTTAGAGCCATTACTGCAAGTCGTACCCTCTGCTGCGCACAGGAACTGCTCCCTGCCCTTCTTCAAGTGACCACCTTTCAGATACTTCAAGAGAGCCATCCTGTCCCCTCTCAACATCCTCTTCTTGAGGCTGAACCTCTGAGTCCCTCAGCCTTTCCTCCTAGGGCTTGGTCCCCAGGCCCTGGACCTTCCTCTTCACTCTCCTGCATGATTCTTTGCAGCAAATTCTCCCTCTGCAGCCTTGTTGCTGGGAAGATTTGCGGAAGAGCCCTCCTTTCTTGTTCGTCTGTGTTCCCTTTGTCTATTTTCTGCTTCACTAAACATTAAGGGGTGGGGAGGGAAGGTAGAGGAGGAGGAGGAAGAGGGTAGGAGGAAGTCCTCCAGAAGAATTTGGTTTGGCTGGCAGCTGTGTCTTCAGGTAGGCATCAGTTCAGTGAGGACATCTTGCCATCTTCCTGATCAAACTTTACAAGCCCCAATGAATCCTCTGATGGAGGTTGTTTGTAATGCCAGGAGGCACGCAAGCCTTGTTATGTCCTGTTGGGATGGAGAAACTCCAGATGCGGAAGGAAAGGAAGTGGACTGGGGTGTGGAAGGGGGGAGGACATCCAGGGGGAAGGCAAGGCAGCCCATCTTAAGGGCTGCCCACTGCAGGAAGTGAGATTCTTTGAGATTTGGGGATGGAAGCTGGAGAGAGCAGGGTTTGAGACCTTTACCTTCCACAGCAGCCATTTTCTGGAGAACTGACCTCTATGGTTTGGAGCTCAAGTGTAATTCTGGGGGATCTCTCCCACCACCTAGGAACTGCCCATCCTGCCCTTTCTGGTGTGTGATTCAGGATGGCAAGGGGTCAGGAAGACCACCTGGAGCCCTAATTTCCTCGGAAGTTCTTCAATAAATGCCCCCTTGATGATCCATGGAGTTGTAGCTCTTGAATGTCCTCTACACATGTTACTTGGTCTTGAGGTGTTGGTCATATGTGCATATTGGCTGGGAGGGATGTCCAGGTGTGGGAGACCCTCTCTTTGCAATGAAAGGCAGGAGAAAGTTGCCAGGCTCATGAGGCTCCCATGAGCCAGTTTGGTGTAGTGGTTAGGAGTGCGGACTTCTAATCTGGCATGCCAGGTTCAATTCTGTGCTCCCCCACATGCAACCAGCTGGGTGACCTTGGGCTCACTGCGGCACTGATAAAGCTGTTCTGACCGGGCAGCGATATCAGGGCTCTCTCAGCCTCACCCACCCCACAGGGTGTCTGTTGTGGGGAGAGGAAAGGGAAGGCGACTGTAAGCCGCTTTGAGCCTCCTTCGGGTAGGGGAAAGCGGCATCTAAGAACCAACTCTTCTTCTTCTTCTTCTTCTTCTTCTTCTTCTTCTTCTTCTTCTTCTTCTTCTTCTTCTTCTTCTTCTTCTTCTTCTTCTTCCTCCTTCCTCCCAGTCCTACCCACTGGCTTTCACCCCTCCTCCCCACCGGCTGCTGGCTTCTCCTGGTGAGGCAACAAAGCCATGCCCACCACTCCCTGAGGACCCCATTCCAGCTGCAGTGATTTGGAGATGCCCTGTGGGTCCCTTTTCCATCAGGCATGGCTCTTGAGGCTGGGGGTGGGCCAGCAGTAAGTCCAGAGCCAGACCCTTCCCTGGACTCAGCAGAGCCTACTTCAAAGGGTTGTTGTGAAGATCAGATGGAATCTTGTATACCACCCTGAACTCTTGTGAGGAGTGGCAAGAGTAAGGTAAAGGTAAAGGTAAAGGTGTCCCCTGTGCAAGCACCGGGTCATGTCTGACCCTTGGGGTGACGCCCTCCAGCGTTTTCATGGCAGACTCAATACGGGGTGGTTTGCCAGTGCCTTCCCCAGTCATTACCATTTACCCCCCAGCAAGCTGGGGACTCATTTTACCGACCTCGGAAGGATGGACGGCTGAGTCAACCTTGAGCCGGCTGCTGGGATTGAACTCCCAGCCTCACAGGCAGAGCTTTCAGACGGCTGCCTTACCACTCTGCGCCACAAGAGGCTCTTAAGAGTAAAATAGGATAAATACATAAACAGTCTCCCCAAAGAAAGGAAAGATTTCCCCTGAAACTCCCGTGGTGTTGCTTCTCATGAGCTAGAGACAGTATTGTGTAGTGGTTAGAATAGCAGGTTAGGACTCAGAAGGCTTGCATTCGGATGGATGCCCTCTGCCATGGACACTTAATGGGTGACTTTGGGTCAGTTACTTACTCTCATCATAGTTTTTGTCTGAAGCAATAAAGCAAGAGTCCACGGCTGGGCAGGATCTGATCAAAGCACCGTCCCCTGCCATGAACAAGCAAATCACATTTTCCCCCTTGCCTGCAAAGCTTGAACCACCTGTCTTGGTCTCTAAGCCAGTTCCCTCTTGCCTGCCAGACTTGGCAATGCATATGAGGAACCTTCTGAGCAAATAGCATGAGGAGGGAGAGCAGGGGCCCTGGGACATGCGTACGGAGCATTACTGCAATGTAATTTGAAGCCAGCTTTTTGCTACCATCGCAGGCCTTTGTGGCAGCTAATTGAGATCTTTCCAAAGTTCAGTGCCTTTCATTAGAACAAACCTCTGGAGCAGAAGCTTTCTGGCTAATGATCAGAGGAGAGAAGGAAAGGGCAGGTGTTTACAGGAGGGAGCAGACCAGCACGGGTCTTGGGGGGCTATCCCCCCTCCCCATAAGCAAATAGAATCTGTTTTGCATGCAGTTGGGGCATTCAGAAGGTCTGGTTTAATCGTGTCTTCCTCTCCAGAATTTTCACTTCTATGCATTATTGCTGGGCCAGTTGCAAGCAATTTTCTTTTCTTTTTTATTATTCTTTTATTGAAATGTATAATATAATACAAAAAAAGAAAGAAATGTAGATGTGGTATACATACAAAATCCCCCTAAGGGAGGCGAATTGGTTCCCTGATCCCTTAGTTTAATTCTTTTTGTTCAAAAAGTCTGTATAATGATGCCATTGTTCTTGAAATCATTGTGGTGTTCTCCCATTAACACGGCTGGTTAGTTTGGCCATTTTTGAGAGTTCTGCTGGTTTGTCAAACCTAACTGATAATGCTGATAAAGTTGAAACTTTCCATAGCTTGACTAAGATCATTCTTGCCAATGTTGCCACTTAAAAAAAAGCCATGGCTTGGTGTGGTACGTTCTCTGGGCAGGTATTTAACAGCATATTTTTTGGTTTCAAGGGGAATTCAGAATTTAACATTATCTCTAATGCAGAGTGAATTTTTGCCCCAAATTTACAGACTTTACTACACCTCCACCACATATGAAAGAAGGAACCAGTTTTCACATTGCATTTCCAAAATATATCATTGTGATCATTTACAATTTTACTTATAATGTTAGGTATGATATACCAATGATAAAACATTTTACACCAGTTTTCTATTAAAGATTGACATTTAATAAGTTTGGGTTCCTTCAACCATAATTTTTCCCATTCTTCCATTGAGATACCTTGTTGTAAGTTTTGCATCCATTTAATCATATGCTGTTTGACTTGCTCAGTTTCTGTATCAAGTTTTAGCAAGAGCTTATATAGTGGACTTTGCAAGTGTGGTTTACTTGCAAAATAAGTAAGAATAAGATGTCAAAATAAGAAAAATAAGATGTTTTCAAATTCTGAGAGTGCTGCTGCAAGATAGATCTGTTTCAGGAATTCCATATTAAATCTTGATACTAATTTATTTTATTCTAACCATTGTATGTCGGTTCCTTCTATATTCAGGATGGTTAGACTTTTTAGTATCCCAGTACAAGTTAGAAGGTTCTTTAGACATCTGAGCCTTTTCTGAGGTTTGAAAAAATATGCATCAATTGGGGATTTCAGCAAGGATGAGTTATCAGCAAGTCTTTGTTTACATTTGTTCCAATTTTCTTGTGTCCATCCAGCCCCCTCACTGCACGATACATTTTCACTGATATGTATTGGCAGTTTAATTATTTGAAGATAGAAACACCAGCTGCTTAAAGAATAAATAGTTTTATTAAAAAGTGAAACAGCTTTGTAAGGAGGAGAGAAAGAGTCCTAACTGTCCAGGAACCTGGAGGAGAGTATTTGAAAAATACCAGGAAGTTCCTAATTTAGCTATGCTAACTACACACCTTCCCTGATGCCTCCTGCAGGGTGTTCCCCATATTCTGTTCAATCATGTACATTACAGATCTTACATATTCCCACAGTATGTGTGCTCAGTGATGAAGCCAGTGCATGCACAGTAAGGGACCTGAGTTTTTCACCAGCATGCTGTTCTACACTCTGTTCTTTAAGTGGGATGAGCATGCTTCTTCTGCATCTATAGTTCTTTATATGGGAATGAACTAAGCAACAGTAAAAATTATGCTAAAGATGGCCTCCCTCTGTGGTCCAGATGCTTGAATTGTTAAAATCCGGGCTAAACATAACAAACATACAGATTGGTTGTTATGTGGAGTAGAGCTGTGGCTCAATGGGATGCAGAAATTCCCAAGTTTCATCCCTGGCATCTGAGATAAACGGACCAGGCACTAGGTGATATGAAAGATCTCCTGACCTGCTTCTGCCAGTCACAGGAGACAGGACTGCCTTGATACCAGTTGTATTAACTCAGGAGGGGTTCCCAACCTTTTGTGTTGGCAGAGTTTAACTATGCAAAGGAGCAGGGCCCCAGTTGCTCAAAATAATAAAATAGTTTTATTAAGAAGAGAAACAAACTTGGTAATTACGAGAGGAGAGAGACAGTCCTAACAGTCTGACTAATATTCTGGAGGGAAACCATGGAGCAAAGGTACTCAAAGGAGCAGGAAGTCTCCTGCTGAGCCTATTAGGACATAGAAGATTATTTGAAAACATCAGGAAGTTCCTAATCTAAACATGCTAACTACACATCTCCTCTGATGCCCCCTGTAGGATATTCTTGTATTGCTAAATCATGCACACTACAGATCTTACATCCTTATCCACTGTTGTTCCTCTATATATTTATGAAACAGCCTAGGGGTGGGACGTGTCCGGCTGTCCAAGTTAGAATAGGGCCAATCAGGGTGCAGGTCCCACCCTCCATCCCTGGACTCTAGCCTCTTTGCTAGAGGGCCTCCTGGCCTGCTAGGCTGGCCTTGCTAACGAGGGCCTCCTGGCCTGCTGACTGCCTGCTAAGGAGCTCTGTCCCGGCCATGCTAACGAGCTGCCCAGCCCCCGCCCACCCCACTTGATCCTGCGAGCTGCCACCCAAAGCCACCTTAAGCTTCTTGGCTGGGGGAGAGGGCCCTTTCAAGGCCCATTCTTAGGAACGGGCTTTGAAGCTAGTAGTCCAATAATTTGAGCCTGTGGGCCCCTTTGGAATTCTGACACAGCATGGTGAGTGCAACCACAAAATGGCTGCTGCAGGAGGTGGAGCCAGCTACTAATGGCTGCAGCATCTTACCTTTACTCACACCACAAAATTTTTTATGCTGCAGTGGCAGCAATGTCCAAAGCTACATTTCAAAAAATCTGCTGAGCCAATCTAAACTCTAGTAGCCAATGAGAAGCCTTGCTGGACAAACACCCCATCTGGCCCTCAAAGCACTTGGTGGTCTCTAGGAAAGGTGTCAGCGGGTGCCACTCATGGGCATTCCGTTGGGACCACCGTACTGTGGTGTTGGTGAAAAAGCACCAAGCTTTACAAATAAACCAGGGCCGATTGACAGGATACAGTGGAATTAAATTGTATGTCCAGGTGTACATGAAAGTAACATGAGAATGATTCAAGGTGTGTTTTAAGAAAAATCAAGTGTACACTGTACATGTGCTTATCTGAGTCCCCTTTGACCCATCAAGGTCAGTATTGTCCACTCAGACTCCAGGGTCTCAGGTGCTTTCTCATCACACCTTCCATGATCCTTCACTGGATACGTTGGGGATTGATCCTGGGACCTTCTGCTTGCCAAGCAGGTGTTCCGTCACTGAGCCACAAGAGCAAGACTGGGGAAGTTGCATACATAGAACTGAGTATTGGGGGGAGGGGGTAATGGGCCAGTGGGGGTCCCCCCCAAATACTTAGTTCTACGTAGGCAGCTTCCCCTGTCTTGCTTTTTTGGCTCAGTGATGGGACACCTGTTTGGCATGCAGAAGGTCCCCAGCTCAACCGCTGGCATCCCCAGTTAATAGAACTAGATAGAACTCTGCATTCACTTAACTCTCCTTAATTTATTTTGGAATGGAAATGCTCAACGTAAGCAGAAAACATTGGTGAACTTCCTGATTATAACAGCCAGAATGATAATTGCCACAAATTGAAAAACAAATGCAGAAAATATTTCATCCGATAAATGGATGAAATAAAATAAGAGACTACATGATTTTGGAAAAAAAATATCCAATAACATTAAAGTATTTCAAGGGGGGGGGGGAAGAATGAGGATTTCAGCAAAGCATGGATTAATTTGCAAGATGAGTTAAGGAATCTTTCAGATTGTGATATATGTAAAACGATCACGTACCGGGAGATATCAGGTGATGAGTGCTGGATTTGAATGGTAACAAAGTCTTTATAGCAGGGGTAGTCAAACTGTGGCCCTCCAGATGTCCATGGACTACAATTCCCAGAAGCAAATGCTGGCAGGGGCTTCTGGGAATTGTAGTCCATGGACATCTGGAGGGCCGCAGTTTGACTACCCCTGCTTTATAGGAATGGAAAGGAATCCAGTTTCAGACTATTTGTATCCTTTTCTGCATGTCTTATGTTCTTTTTGCTGTGTTGCCTTTAGTTTTATGATGTTTTTTAAAACTTGAAATTAATTTTGAAAAGAAAAAGGACCAAGTAGAAGTTGATGTGAAAAACTTCTGCCGGAGACCTGGGAGAGCCTGAGGCCTGTGCCAGTCTGAGGAGTCACAGCTGACCTTGGTGGGCTCAGGAGAAGGCAGCTTTTAGTGTCTTCAGAAATGAGGAGAGAGCTCCTCTCTGTCCATAAGATAAACTATAGGCAGAATGCTCTGTCTGGAAGAGTGATGCTCTGTCTTCTTGGAGGGCAAGACTATGAGGTCTTCAGGAGGTCTTCTGTCCCTGGGTTTTGGCCACTGTGGGACTGGGTGGGCCACTGAACTCATCCAGCAGGGCTTGTCTTAGGTTCAGAGGGCAGTTGTGTTGGTCTGCAGAAGGACCACTATGTGTGAGCCCAGGAAAACCTTTGGGACCACTCTGCCTTTGAGAGTCAAAGTGCCATTTGTCAGGTATATTGGTTAGGGGTGCCAGTTTGGTGTAGTGATTAGTAGTGCGGACTTCTAATCTGACATGCCGGGTTCGATTCTGCACTCCCTCACATGCAGCCAGCTGGGTGACCTTGGGCTCGCCACTGCGCTGATAAAACTGTTCTGACCGAGCAGTGATATCAGGGCTCTCTCAGCCTCACCCACCTCACAGGGTGTCTGTTGTGGGGAGAGGAAAGGGAAGGTGAATGTAAGCCGCTTTGAGACTCTAGATAGAGAAAAGAGGCAGATAAGAAACAACTCTTCTTCTTCTTCAGGAATATCAGGGCTCTCTCAGCCTCACCTCCCTCACAGGGTGTCTGTTGTGGGGAGAAGAAAGGGAAGGCGAATAGAAGCCGCTTTGAGATTCCTTTAGGTAGAGAAAAGCAGGATATAAGAACCAACTAACTCTTCTTCTTCAGTAATCTCAGGGCTCTCTCAGCCTCACCTCCCTCACAGGGTGTCTGTTGTGGGGAGAGGAAAGGGAAGGCGATTAGAAGCCACTTTGAGATTCCTTTAGGTAGAGAAAAGCAGGATATAAGAACCAACTCTTTTTCTTCAGTAATCTCAGGGCTCTCTCAGCCTCACCTCCCTCACAGGGTGTCTGTTGTGGGGAGAGGAAAGGGAAGGCGACTGTAAGCCGCTTTGAGAGTCCTTCAGATAGAGAAAAGAGGCATATAAAAAACAACTCTTCTTCTTCTTCAGGAATCTCAGGGCTCTCTCAGCCTCACCTACCTCACAGTGTGTCTGTTGTGGGGAGAGGAAAGGGAAGGCAACTGTAAGCCGCTTTGAGCCTCCTTTGGGTAGAGAAAAGCGGCATATAAGAACCAACTCTTCTTCTACTTCTTTGTCTAGGGTGGATCCAGGCCAGTGTAGAGATGATGCATGTCAGGACGCGCACAAACAACCCAAGGTCATTCTTGCCATCTCTATGTAAATGTCCACATGGCACATGGGGTGCGTTGTGGTCTGGAGCATATGTGTGTTCTGTCATTGCCCACTTGAGTTTCCCCCGTCAATCACCAGGCCCTGATTGCTCTGCAGCCATTACCCACCTGGTGCCCATCTTTCCTCGTCTGTCCGCCCGCTCTATGCCGGTTTCCCAATCTTGCCCGGACGGCGAGAGCCTCGTAAAACAAGACCGTGTGCTCCAAAAAAAAAATCAATCTCCTCTCTATTAATTTGGCTCCCTTTTGATTTATCATTGTCTTTGCCCGGGCGCATCAGGAGCTGCTGGCAACCTCTCAAATAGCCTTTTTAAATTCTGTACTGGGGAAAGGCGGGGGGGGGGGGGGCTTCCAGGAATCTCCCATGAATCTGCCTTGCACTGAATCAGGCAGTCAGTCCTCTGAGAGCAGCAGTGTCTCCCCTGGGTTTAGGCCGAGGTCTTCCACATCACCTCCTGTCTGGTCCTTTTGAACTGGAGATGCCGGGGATTGAACCTGGCACCTTCTACATGCCAAGCAGGGGCTCTGCCACTGAGCCACAGCTCCTCCCTTCCTGCCTCATGACCAGGGTTGGTCAGTGTAGCTTTAGAAAGATGGGGCCAGTGGGGCCTCTAGCCCAATACACTGTCTCCATGAGTCTTTCACGGGATTCTGCTGGAAGAAGGAGGCTGGATGAAAGGGAATGATTCAGCAAGGAGCAGTCCATCTTGGGGTGTGTGTGTGCTACATCTGGCTGCGCTTGAGTCTGTGGTCATGGGCCTCAGTGGGCATGGCTCACTACACCTAGAATCTTCCTCCTTCCCATAGTCACTTCTGTTCTCTGTTTGAGCATTCAGGAATCTGAGTCTGACGGAAGGGAACCTCCACATTCAAAGCCTCTGAATCCCAGAGTCAGGAAGCAACTACGGGGGAAGGCCTCAGTCAACCTGCTGTGTTGGTGGCCCTCCAGGAAAAAAATGGTCTGTGTGAGACAGGATGCTGGACGAAATGGACGCTCCCATGTCTGATCCAGCAGGGCTCTTCTGAGATTCTTATGAAGGCCTTGGCCTCTCTGCCTTGTTGTTGGCCCTCCACAGGAACTGGTTGGCTTCTGTGGGAGATGTGAAGCTGGACTAGATGGACCCTCACTGGTCTGTTCCAACGGGGCTCTCCTTATGTTCTTAGGAAGGTTTTGGCCTCTAAGCCCTGTTGTTGGCCCTCCAGAGGAGCTGGTTGGTCTGTGTGTGAAACAGGAAGGCTGGACTAGATAGACCATCCATAGTCTGACCCAGCAGGGCTCTCCTTATGTTCTTAGGAAGGTCTAGATATATATTATTTTTTCTTTTTAATACTTAAAATTTCTTGTAGTTTTGCAATAATCTCTGACAGTCCAGCTAATAATTCTTGACATGCTTCTTGAATATTTTTCTGTGTTCTCTCCTGAGATTCTTGAATGTTACTCTGGATACTCTGAATGTTATTCTGGGTTATCTCCTCAAATGGGTGCATTTGATTCACAATAGTTTTCCCTCTCATACTTCACTTTTTGGTCTACATCAGTTTCTTCTTATTTTTCTTTTGTCTTTTTGACATATTCTAGTTGCCATTAGTCTTTCTGTTCTTCAGTTTCTAAAAATATTATACAATTTTCCCATGTACTATTTCCAAATACTTTTTTCCCCTATGTTGTTAAAATAACCAAGCTATAATGAGTATCTGTGATATTATCTTAAATCTTTATAAATCTTTATAGAGTAAAAGAAAGAAAAAATGAAGCTGGTTTCCTAATCATAATTATGTTACCAACAAAACATGTTATGTCTTCTATTACTATGTAGGTTTAATAAGGGAGTGAGGGAATGAGAAATAATAAAGGAGAAGGGAAGAGGGAATGGAGGGGAGAGGAGTGAGAAG
Organism: Paroedura picta; assembly: GCF_049243985.1. Taxonomy (NCBI): domain Eukaryota; kingdom Metazoa; phylum Chordata; class Lepidosauria; order Squamata; family Gekkonidae; genus Paroedura; species Paroedura picta. The sequence goes on from NC_135372.1 coordinate 28,475,008, forward strand.
AAAGGAAAATAAAGAACAAAAAACAAAAATGGAAAAAGAATTTATATTCACTATTATTAAAATGCATTGAAAAAATGAAAGAAAAAACAAGGAAAATAAGGGAAAATATATCTGTATCTACATATATCCTTGATTTTTTGGCTCTCAAAAGTCTATAATAATTTGTTATGCTTCACCAAGAAGCACCAAGAAATAAAAAAGTGAAAGGCCAATTGTTAGTGCACAGAGAAGATAATCCACCAAATACAGATTATTTAAAATAATAATACATATTATGTAATCAGATGCAGATGTTTCTGCTCTGTTTTAAGTTAGAGCTTTCTTGAAAGAAGTAGTTAAATCAGGTACAGTTCAATAGTTTACCTCCACACTGTCATAAATCTCATCAGTTTGTACTTTGTAGTCCATATATTTTCTGAAAATCTCTTACCAGTGAACTCAGACACTTCTGGGAATCTGCCAGCCTTCCAAGATAAGTTATAATTCCAAGACACAGATTTATAAAAAAGAAAATATAAATAGAAGTGGGAGAGTCAACCTTTGCTGATAAAAGCACCTTTATTCTCTGCTGACTTTGGTGTAATCGGAACCCAACTGGAGTCTGAATAAATCAGCATATCCCTCCCCCACTTGATTCACCTGAGCCTTCACAGAATCAGCCTCTCCATCAGATGGGTATCCAGCCTCTGTTTAAACATTTCCAAAGATGGAGAATTCACCACCTCCCCAGGAAGCCTGTTCCACTGATAAACTGCTCTAACTGTCAGGAACTCCTTCCTGATGTTTCCTCTCCCCACAACAGACACCCTGTGAGGTGAGTGAGGCTGAGAGAGCCCTGATATCACTGCTCTATCAGAACAACTTTATCAGTGCCGTGGCGAGCCCAAGGTCACCCAGCTGGTTGCATGTTGGGGAGCGCAGAATCAAACCCGGCATGACAGATTAAAAGTCCGCACTCCTAACCACTACACCAAACTGGCTCTCAGATGCCTGGGGCAAGCAGTATCGGGGCTCCGGCCCTCAAGTTCTGTTTGGGATACAAGATGATATCATCAGGACCAGTTCCAGGTTTTGGGTGCTGGGCCGATCGGCTGGGCCTTTTCTTTCCCATTCACTCAAACATCCCCTCACCTGCTCATGCATCATTCTGCCGACTGGCATTCTCCCTCATTCCTTGCAGAAATAGCTGCCTGCCTGCCTTTCCCTCAATGGTGCTGGGTGGGGGGTACAGCTAGGAGTGCCCCTGTTATGGCCACTAACAATGCCACCCACCAGCACTGGACAGCAGAGGAGACCCAAACATTCCCAAGCAGGTGGTGGAAGCGTCCCGGAGGAGGTGCTTCAATTGGGAGTTGCCGGCAGCAGGCACCACAAGAAGCCATGGGCCCTGTGGACCGAGCAGTCACCAGCCCCGAGTCTGTTCCAGCAACTGGTTTGATTTTGCAGAACATTTTCACATTACAATGCGTTCCTCTTCCCCAGAGGCCCCGGATCCCCCCCTGCAGCGACTGCCCTTCCAACAGCGAGAGGGGACAGGGCTTTGATGGAATTAATTAAACGTGTTCTTTTTTCAAACGGAGCTGGTGCTTTGATATTTCCTCATTTGTGGTTCAGACCGGGGAAATGGCTATGATATGTTAAAGATCTGCATCGTAATTGTTTCTCCTTCTGGGGGAGTGGATGGGGTAAGGCATCAGGCAGCCTCACAGAGAGGCAGCTTCAAACTGAAGGAAGAAAAGCCAGATGGAAACGCATTTTATTACTGTCCTTCTAGGATGGGACTCTGCTATCAGTGATTATGACCAGGGAACTGTAGAACAGTCATTCTCAACCAGGGTTACTGATAACCCCAGGGCTACTCCAGAGCCCTGGTCGAGTTCCCCAGTTGGGGGGGGGTGGGATTTAATTTATATAAACTAATCCCCCCCAACTGAGGTAGCCATGGGGTTATTAGTAACCCTGGTTGAGAATATATCTTACCCATCCATCCATTCCTCTTAATACTTGTGAAATTGGCCGGGGGGTGGAGCGAGTCCGGGGTGTCCAAGTTGGAATAGGGCCAATCAGGATCCCTTCCATTGCTCATCGCTCACCACCACGGCAACCTTAACATGCACATGCCTGCCTTCCAGGACCAACACCTCGCCACCACTCCGCCGCTCAAACCGCCAGCCTCCTGCCTCAGAACATGCCTGCCACCCATGCCACCAAGGACGAGCAGCCTGTCCAGGCGCCACTTTACACGTGGCTGTGCCACCATCCACGAGCCGCCCCTGCTGCCCACTAACAAGGCAAATGAGGCAATAGACCCACTAGTGGGTGAAATTGGAGAGACTCTGACAGAGAGAAAGCAGAAAGGCTCAGTAAGTATTTTGCCTCTATGTTTTCCCTGAAGAATATGGACACATCTAGGGAAGGTAGTAAGAGCCTCTTGTGGCACAGAGTGGTAAGGCAGCTGTCTGAAAGCTTTGTCCATGAGGCTGGGAGTTCAATCCCAGCAGCCGACTCAAGGTTGACTCAGCCTTCCATCCTTCCGAGGTCGGTAAAATGAGTACCCAGCTTGCTGGGGGGTAAACGGTAATGACTGGGGAAGGCACTGGCAAACCACCCTGTATTGAGTCTGCCAAGAAAACGCTAGAGGGTGTCACCCCAAGGGTCAGACATGACTCGGTGCTTTACCTTTACCTTTACCTTTAGGGAAGGTAGTAGGCAAGTTAGTGTGTCTGGGTGGTGGGTTGACATGGACAGAGACGTTGATGAGAGGCACCTGGCTGCACTGGATTAGTTCAGATCCCCTGGGCCGGATGGTGTGCACCTGAGAGTGTTCAAAGAACATTCTGGAGAGCTTGCAGAACCCTTGTCCATTATCTCTAGGACCTCTTGGAGAACTGGAGAGGTGCCAGAAGACTATAGGAGTCTTCATAAAAGTGAGGAGAGATGACCTGGGAAACTACAGGCCAGTAAGTCTGATCTCAGTTGCAGGGAAGAAAATGGAGCAGATTTTAAAGGGGGTGATCAGCAAACATTTGAATGACAATTTGTTGGTCTGGGGAAATCAGCATGGAATTGTCTCCAACAGGTCCTGCCAGACCAACCTAGTTTCCTTCGTTAACCAAGTAACAGGCTTACTACATTGCAGAAACTCAGTGGATGTTGTTTACCTGGATTTCAGTAATGCTTTTGAAAAAGTTCCCCATGATGTTCTGATGGTGCAGAGTTCTACACCTGGGTCACAGAAATGAGAGGCAGGCATCCTGGATGCGAGAGACACTTCTAGGCAGAAGTGTGTATGAACAAGATCTTGGGGGACTTGTGGACTCTCAGGGAAATATGAGCAGACAGTGTGATGCGGTGGTTAAAAAAGAAGAAGAAGAAGAAGAGATGATTCTTATATGCCGCTTTTCCCTACCTGAAGGAGGCTCAAAGAGGCGTACAGTCGCCTTCCCTTTCCTCTCACCACAACAGACACCCTGTGGGGTGGGTGAGGCTGAGAGAGCTCTGATCTTACTTCTCGGTCAGAACAGCTTGATCAGTGCCGTGATGAGCCCAAGGTCACCCAGCTGGCTGCATGTGGGGGAGCGCAGAATCGAACCCGGCATGCCAGATTAGAAGTCCGCACTCCTAACCACTACACCAAACTGGCTCTCTGCAAATGCACTTTGGGGCTGTATCAACAGAGACATCACATCACAATCACAAGAGGTTAGAGTCCTGCTCTGTAAACCACATTGATCAGAATTCGAAAGGTTGTCACTTGGAGGAGGGCAGGGAAAGGCTCCTTTTGGCAGCAGAGGAGAGGACCCGCAGTAATGGCTTTAAAAGATGTGTAAAATGATATCGTCTAGATATAAGAAGAAAACATTTCACAGTCCTTACCAATCCTTCTTGTCCAGTAGAAAATGCTTACATATGAATAAGGAAGGACTACAGCAAGCCCCGTCTTTCGGTGGCCCCACCCACTTTCTGGGAGAACTCAGTGGGCCCCAGGGAATTCCAGCTGTGCCCCTTGGAGCCCATGGGCTGGGGAACCCTGCTAGAGCTCATCACTAGTGGGCAAGCAAGTCCGTGGGATCAGCAATGCTGGCTCTCCTTTGGAGCTTTCCATGGTGCTGAGGAGCCCTTGAAAGTTCACTTCTGGGACTCTGTAGCATTCCCTATGAAGACCGATGGTTTTCCCGGCCCCTAGCCTGGCTGCCAGAACAGATTAATTCCCGCCCAACTTCCACTGGCAGCTTGTTTGTCTGCAGAAGGGCCGCTTCCACCTTTGCAGGCTCCCCAGAGAGGAGTGAAGGAAATCCGTCTGCCGTTAGGGCGGGCTTTCCCATCTGTTCTGGGTGCCCCCCTGAGTTTCCAAGGCCAGTCAAGAACCCTGCCAGTCTTCTGGGCTCCTCTGCTTTGTTTTTTAGTGTCCCCTGGGGAAACATGTAACCTTGGCAAATACACAGCTTTGACAGGCCTGTGTGTTCTTGACTCGACTGCCTGGCATCCAAGGGGGAGAAAAATATCCCCGCTCAAGATATTTTTTTGCTCCTGTCTTTAAAAGCAGGGAGATCTGATCCAGATAAGACCAGCAAATTTGCTCACCGTGTTTACTGTGGCATCACCCTCCCTCCGTCGCCTGTCTCCTCGCTCCTTTGGGCTAAATTTATATTGTGAGCTGCTTGGATCCGGACCTTGTCTTATTACTCTGTGAAGCGCTCGATACAGCCATGGCACCCCAACAATAATGAAATAATAGCAAGACTCAGAATGCACAGGCATGCCAAACTAGTGCCGGAGTCCACCTAGGCGGGCTTTCTAAACCAGGGTTTCAGATTGTATGCATAACTTCTGATTTGTACTTCTGATGACACGCACTGTACGTTCGAAAGGCTCCAGAGCAAGCCCCGCCCATCCCCGGCATAGACCAGGGGTAGTCAAACTGCAGCCCTCCAGATGTCCATGGACTACAATTCCCATGAGCTCGTGCCAGCTTGCACTCGAAAGCTCACGACTTGAATCAATCTTTGTTGGTCTTAAGGGTTCCACTGGACTCTGGTTTTGTTTCATTGCCAGAGCATGACATCTCTGCCATGACATCACTTCTGGTTATGCAACTGGAAGTGAGCTTGCTGCACCCCACAATTCTAGACTGACAACAGCCATCTTTGGGGAAGGGGAGAATGAAGCGGAAAGTCCTCAAGTCACTGCCTGGCCAAAGGCCCATCAAAATCCGTTCCCCACCCTGCCTCATAGATGCAGCTAGCTCTATAATCAATCCATCTGGGCTGCCCTTCTTGAAACACACCCGCTTCTAATCTCCCCTGTCACCCCCTTGTTGAAGGCATAAGTGGGGGGTCTTGACCATTTTAATAACGGCCTGTCAGTGCTCAGCTTGGAATCTGGCTCCTAAAGCAAATACACTTGTCATCCTTAAAAAAACCAAAACATCCATTAAAATCTGGATCCGCTGGGGGAACGGGAAGGGGGAAGCACCCCCCCCCACGACATAATGCGAGAATCAAGGAATTGTCCCCTGCGTCGCCTGTCATTTTGTCAGCCGCGGAAATAAAGGGATCACTTCATTTTGTCTCAGACGCGAACACTGCGGCCTGCCTAATTGCAGATCTAAGTGGAAGGCCATACTTCCTTGGAGCGGTGGACACAAAAGGAGGGATGACAGGAGGTGGGGCCAGTCTGGACTCCAAAGTGGCAACAGCTCCCAAACCGACAGAGACGAACATCGACTTCATTGGCTGATGGGGCTTCTGATTCCAGCAAGGGCAGTTTGGGTGATGCAGAAATGACAGCCGGGGCCATCGGGCATCCATCGCAGAAACAGAAACGTGTGCCATTTCCGTGTGCAATACCTTTTCGGTGCCAGCTCCTTCCCCTCCCCTCATACACACTAATCACATAGCTGGCTAATACTGTGACAACCCTCCATATTACTGCCATGGTTGAACCCATCCCAGACAACATCTCACATCTTCATCTGTCCTAGAATCTTGTGTGTTGTCTGCTTTTTTCAAACACGGAGATGTACAAATATCTGTAAAGATTCCACCGCAGCCGATCAGCTGTTAAATGCGAGAATCTGTACCAATGCACCACCTGTGAATCGGCCAAGCCAAACCAAATAGGAACGTTGCAAGCCTAGCAAATGTAAAATCAGAGAACCAGCCAATGTACAACTCAAGAATCCAGAGCAATATCAAACCTGTGAATGTACCACAAGCAGCAAACGTGACAGGAAGCAACTCAAGGAAAGAACACACTTTTGCGAAGTTTGAAAGGGCGTAATCTGTGACAAATCAAGCAAGCAAGCCCATCTCAAGACTGGGAGGATGCTGACAGATGAAAGAAGGAAGGAAGGAAGGAAGGAAGGAAGGAAGGAAAGAAAGAAAGAAAGAAAGAAAGAAAGAAAGAAAGAAAGAAAGAAAGAAAGAAAGAAAGAAAGAAAGAAAGAAAGAAAGAAATTTAATTTTCAGAGGTTCATAGAGTGGCTGTCAGGGCCCACCCTCTCTCTAAAGAGAGTTGGTCGGCAACAGGATTCGGCTGGTGCTTTGGCACCCCTGGGCACCCTGTTGAAGGCTCCCATCCTTGACATGCAGAGTTTTCCATGGCTTCCCCCCCCCCCTGTGATTTCAGGAGGAAACGCAATTTGCATTCCAGCCCTGGCTTTCTTTTCTGTTCACACTGTGATGCGACTAAGCTCCAACAATGGCTCCTCTAGCAATGAACATGAGCCAGGATAGACTGCTGAGGATGCCCAGTCACTAAAAGTAATTTCCTTCTCGAGATTTCTGATTTCAGAAAAGGCCTGTGCCACCTTAAATGCAGTGAACCGAGTAAAGCAGTCTTACAATGCAGCAGCCATTTGCAGGGCTTGCAAAAGGGAGATCTTCCACCAGGCATTTGGCTGTGGTCAGCTGACTCAACAACATCTACTGGGCTCCCAGAACCCCTCCTCCCATATGGACACGCCCATTAAGCACATCAAAGGGCAATCCTGAATTGACTATCCAATGGGGCTTCAGTTGACATGTTAATTATTAGTGAAGTTCTGGTGATTACAAGATGTTCTTGTTATCACTGTTACTGCTGTTGTTATTGTTTGCTTTAATGTTATTGATTTATATTTATATACTGCCCTCCCTTCCAGCTCAGGCTGGTTATTACTGAACCATATTATACCTGTCTTTGATTTCCATGTTCTCTATAAACTGCCCTGAGCCACAAGGGGAGGGTGGTATATAAATAAATAAATCTATATAGGTGGTGTGGTGGGGAGGGGGTAATTGCCAGGAAGGCTAGCCAGTGTCACACTGCATGAGCAAACTGAGGGATTACAGCTGAGATGGCCAAACTCTGGGCATGGCAGTAAATCAGCATACAGATCCAAGAGCTTCCGGAATGAGCTCCCGGGTGAGCTGCGGGCCCTGCGGTATATTTTGGCATTCCGCAGGGCCTGCAAAACAGAGCTCTTCTGCCAGGCCTATGGTTGAGGCCGACTTGGCAAGGACGACCTGATGCCCCCCCCCCCCGTGCTCAGAGCGTAAGCACCCGCTATGTGATCTGCACTCTCTCCTGTCAGTCCTGTACTAGATTTTTAGGGGGTTAGTGGGTTGTAGTCCGCCATGGTTTTAAAAATGTTTTTAGGAGTCTGTTTGTATAGGGATGAATGTCCGGAATGGATTTAATGGGGTTTTAATGGGGTTTTTAACACAGACAAACTGTAACCCGCCAGGAGCCAGTTATGAGAACTGCAGGCAAGAAGCCCAATCAATCAATCAATCAATCAATCAATCAATCAATCAATCAATCAATCAGTCAGAGGCATTGAACAGACCTGAGAATGAAGTGTAAACCCAGTGGCAACCCCAAGAATAAGAAAGTGTACCTCTGGGCACAAACAGGACCGGGGAGTGTATGCAGAGGCATGCTCCTTCACTCACACTGAAACAGATTTCCTTAAATTTTACATATAGGGGCGGGGGCAGGGGGGGGGAGGTTAGTTGCCAGGAAGGACTAATTAGAGTTAAGACGCAAAAGTCGCTGAGCAATAAATGCAGCCAAGATTGGAAGAGCACATTTGATAAGACGTGTAAATAGCACCAACTCGGTGAAGGAATTAAGGGCAGGTGTGAGGATTATGAGTCCAGCGCCCATCCCAAAACAGCTCAGTTTATGGGTATAACTGAGTGACTTAGCATAGCGATCCCCAACCTGTGGGCCACGGACCACATGTGGTCCTTTGACTAATTGGAGGTGGGCCGCGAAGGACCCCTTCTCCCCCCCCTGGCCCTTTACTTCATCCCCCCCGGCCCTTTACAACACACTTCGGGTGTCATTGTCTCCCATCACTCCCAGACGGGACTATCTCGTTGCAGAGAAACAAGCTCAGGGTTCCCATTGATTTGTCATTGTCACGAGTTAAAATTTCCATGAAAATAAAATGTTCCTTATGTTCATTGTTGTGGCGTGTCTGTATCTTATTTTGAAGGGATGTTTAAACATTACCATAGCGATCAGAGAGCGCTAGGGCAATGGTTGAGAGTAGAGGAGTAAACTACCCTCCCCCCACCAGGCCTCAGTAAAAGGCGTTGAGTGGTCCCCGGCGTTGAGTGGTCCCCGGTGATAAAAAGGTTGGAGACTACTGACTTAGCATGTAGTGAGAAAAAAGATGCTATTCTTGTTAAGATCATTGTCCTGAGGGTTGTAATAATTTGTAGTTCAGCGGCTGCCTGTCCCGGCCTTTTTCTGAAATTCCATTACAATAAAACACCTACTTTGAGGTCCCCATGTTGGTTTCCTTGCGAGGTTGAAACGTTTTCCTTCAGGTTTCTCAGTTGGTCCTGTGCAGAGCATGGAAGGGCATTGTCAACATTGAATGGCGCATGCAATGTTCGAAGATGAGCAAGTCCATGACCAATAGCAGACTAGAGACTGTGACTCAGTCATTGTTCTTAGTGTGGATACTCCAGATCTTGACCAGATTTAAGTGCAAACATGAAAAAGGCCTTCAGTTCATTCCCTGTTGTTTTTAGGTGATATTAGGGGTGGATGCGGGGGTTGGAGCCTCTTCCCTAGGTCTGGGCTTTTTCGGTTTAGAAAAGAGATGACTGGTGGGGGGGAGGTAATAGAGGTTTATAACATTATGCACAGGGGGGGAGAGAGAGTTGGCAAAGAAAATTTTTCCTCCCTCTCCACAAATACTAAAACTCGAGAGCATCTAGTGATGCCGATGGGCAGTAGGTTCAGGACACACAAAAGGGAATGGTACACTTCATGGGGAGTAATTAAAACGGGGAATTTTCTGCCAGAAAATGTAGCGATGGTCACAGGCAGAGGCGTCTTTAAAAAGGGATGAGATGATAGGTTCATGGAGGATGAGTCTATCAATGGCCTTAGTCTTCTGAATCCCAGAGCTAGGATGCAAGCCTGTCTGCCCTGTGGTTGTCCTTCTAGAGGTTGGCCCCTGTGTGAGAGGGGAGGCTGGACTGGATGGACCCTTTCCCTGGTCTGATGCAGCAGGGCTCTTATATTGTTATCAGGGGAAGACTTTAGCCTCTCTGCCCTGTGGCTGGACCTCCATAGGAACTGGTTGGCCCCTGTGTGAGATGGGAGGCTGGACTGGATGGACCCTTTCCCTGGTCTGATCCAGCAGGGCTCTTCTGATGCTCTTCTTACATGACTAGGCCAGATATCCCAGCCCTCTGACTTGCCAGAACTCAAGTTCTAATAACTTGGTAATGGCAACTTGAAACCTTCTCCCTGCCCTCCTCCAGGAGTTAATTGATCCTTTCCCTGAAAACCCTGACAGCTTTCATCTTCCCTGAAATGGAGACATCTGTCTTGAAAAGAAGAGATCTGGAGAGAAAGCCCTCTTGCTTTTTTTTTACAGGGGAGGCGTTGGAGGAATAAAACGCAGGGCGAAAGGGAAGAATTCAATATTTCTATTTGTTCTTCCCCCCAAATAAATTGAGATGTATTTGTGAGAGTGTCAGGTGCAGCCCGCAGGAACGAAACTATAAAATAACAAAAGCTGTTCAGTGCCTGGCTGACAGACAGGCCCAGATTAATGTACCGGCCTTTTTATGGTCTGTTAACAACTGATATGGGTTTTAAATATATTATCTACTCTTCCATTGTCTGTCATTTTAAAATCCGCCCCGTCTGGTGTGCTTGCTTTTAAGAGGTGCTTCTGGAATAATCAGAAGGGAAGTCGTGTGCTTTATTTATATATTATTAGTATTAATATCTGTCACTTTCCCCCCTACTTAGAGCTCCCCCTCCCCTCTGCCCACGTCAGGTAGGCTTCCCCCTAGAGTTTTCATGGGCGATTTCCTCCGAAATCTATTGAAACATCCTTAATTCTGAGAGCTTCCAAAAAGATTTGCCTCCCTCAACTGATGTTGAATGAAGACCATCGCCTATATGCCGGTGTGTGTGTGTGTCTGTCAATGAAGGAGAGGAGAGGAACGTTGACCAAAAACCAAAACAAAACATAAAGAGAGCGATCCTGCAGATTGGGGCTGTGTGCAGGCTTCCAGCAGGCCTTTCTGGAGCCGCATGACTGCCAGCAAAAAGAGCAGCTTTGCATCTTCTCCTCTCTTCCTTGGCAATGCCCAATCATGGAAAATTTGTTCTGTGGTGATGATGGCGGAAAGGACAAACATTGAGTCATGAAGTTCACAAAGTGGGACCCTCCGGCTCAGAAATGCTTGCACCCAGAGACAGCTCTGGAGGAAGTCTTTTTGAGTAGGAGGAAGGCACCACTGAAAGCTGAGTGGTGTGGCGGGATACAGCCATTTCTTTTCCTGCAGGTGAGAGAAACAACCCACTCCACCAGGGTGTTTCTTTCACCAGAGGACAGGCCCTGAGGGGGATTCATGTTTTCATGAGAATCAATCTTCATTAAGTCTCCTTGTATGTAAGGTTGCTACCACCAACTCAGAAAATGCCAGCAGATTTTGTGGGAAAGGTGAAGTTATGGAGGATGTGATGTCATTTTCAGGTGATGTTCTGGGAATTTCTGCCAGTCTCTGTGGTCAACACCATAGAGACCCAGGGACATTTCTAGAGTAGCCTTATGGAGGCCATTTTGTCTCTCACTCCTCAGTTTCTGAAGGGCAGGTGAGTGGGGCTGAGAAGAGGGGGGTTTACCTCTCATAGGAGGGCAAATGGCAAGCCTTCTGATATTGCTTCCTGCTGGGAGTGGTGGGAACTGCCATTTTCCTCAGCTTTTCATGTGAATTCAACTTTATCCCTGCAACTAAAAGTTGTTTTCCTCCCTGCCCTTCAACAAGGTATGTTTGGTGGCTTGGAAAGAGGAAGGGAGCCATAATTTGTACCAAATATATCTGCCAGCATATCCCTGAACACGAACCCGTTCCCACCTTGCATTTCCAAGGGTTTGACAGGAATTCTTGTAAGCATGCAGGCAGGATCAGATCAAGAAGAAGAGGAAGAAGAGTTGGTTCTTATACCCTATTTTTCACTACCTGAAGGGATCTTAAAGCGCTTTACAAACACCTTTCCTTTCTTCTCCCCACCACAGACACCCTGTGAGGTTGGTGGGGCTGTGAGAGCTCTGAAGGAGCTGCTCTGTGAGAACAACTCTGAGAGAACTGTGACTAGCTCAAGGTCACCCAGCTAGCTGGATGTGGAGGACGAGCAAGGAAGCAAACCCGTTTGCCCAGATTAGAACCCACCACTCCTAACCTCTGCCCCAAGCTGACACTCAAGCACTGGGTGGGGTGGAGAATTTTGTCAGGGGCTGAATGAGACCTTGAATCATCTGTGTTCTGATCCCCAACCAACGAGTGCAGTGTTAGATGTGGCCACTGCCCAGGTCTTTGAGAAAAGAGGCTCAGGTGGACATGGATCTTTCGGCCTTTGCCGAGCCTTGACAGGGGTGATGGCAGCCCTTCGGTGAGCAAAGTCCAGCAGATGAGGTCACTCCATTCTAGTGTCCACACTGCTGGGAGAGAAGTGGGCAGCAAGTAGATCTGACGTCCTGTTGTCCAATACCTGGTTGAACCAGTCTATTGATGAAATTCCTCCAACATATCCCATTTTAACCTTCCCCCCCACAACCCCCTGTGTGTGTCTATAACCATCAGCCAAGGGTGACGGTTCATGCATCTGATGAGCTAGATCTAGTCCACAAATGCTGATACCTCAATAAATCAGCAAATCTTTCAGGTGCTGTAAGACCTTCTGGGCTACTTCTGGCAAAGGAAGTTCGATAAGAGATTTTGGATTCATGCGGCACTTTTCATGTCATTCATTAACAATGGATCATATATCGCAGAATAGTTCTGGCTCAGGAAACCCTTGGTGTAAATTGAAGGTCAGCTGATAACCCACCAGATCATTGAGAAATGACCCTGTCAGATATCATACTGGAGGACATGGGGTTGAAGAGGACTCTTGCCACAACGGGAGATGCCCTTAGAAAGCCTTTGTGATGATGAGAGGTTAGCATGTTGCGCCTAAGTCCCGTGGACCTGGGTTCACATCATACCACAACCCTTGCTGCATGACTTTGGGCCGTAAGCCTACCTCACAGGGGGAGTGCAAGGATGAGGGGAGGGGGGAGAATTAGAGGAGGTGCAAGGTCAAAATGTATCAGTAAAGGGTTGTGTGATGCGGCCATCGAAGCGGCTGTTCCCGCCCGTCACAGCTAGCGCCATGCGGCGCTGGCCGCAATGGGCGGGAACAGCCGCTTCGGTGGCTACATCGCACAACCCTAGTATAGAGTAGCCTTGCCAACTCTGGGTCAGGAAATCCCTAGAGATTTGAGGCTGACATCCGAGGAGGGTGAAGTTTGGGGAGGGAGAGAACTCAGTAGAGTATAATGCCGTCGTGTCCAAAACATCTATTTTCTCCAGGGAAGCCGGTCTTTGTAATCTAGAGACCAGCTGTCCCTCCAGAGTTCTCCAGCCCCCCTACCCCCTTGGGCTTAGCCTCTGGCTTGGCCATTAAGCCAGTCGCTGGGTGTCTGCCTCTGGTCCGAGGCCTGAAACTCCATCCACCAGGCCTGCCCTCTCTCCTTTGAGCGGATGTTATCTCCATAGGGACATGGCCACGGTTATAGGAACTCAGGGAGTGGGCGTGTTTTGGCGGCTCCCAAGAGCAGCTCCCTGGCAGATGGCAGCCACCATGCCTGTCAGCCAGAAGAGGCACCCGTGGATTCAACCCACCCCCCTTTGGATGTCGTCTTGGGTGGATGGATGGATGGATGGATAGATTGATATATGGATAGATGGATAGATGGACAGACACACAGACAGACATAGATGGATGGATGGATGGATAGATGGATAGATGGACAGACGGACAGACAGACAGACATAGATGGATGGATGGATGGATGGATGGATGGATGGATAGATGGATAGATTGATAAATGGATAGATGGATAGATGGACAGACAGACAGACAGACATGGATGGATGGATAGATGGATAGATGGACAGACGGACAGACAGACAGACATAGATGGATGGATGGATAGATGGACAGATGGACAGACAGACAGACAGACAGACAGACAGACAGGGATGGATGGATGGATGGATGGATGGATGGATGGATAGATAGATAGATAGATAGATAGATAGATAGATAGATAGATAGATAGATAGATAGATAGATTATCCTTCCGCCCATGCCTGCCTAATCAGATTGGATCCTCCTGCTGAGATTTTCATTTCCAATCTGAAGGAAAGAGAAAGACGGGGAGTGTGGGAGGGGTGATTACAGGGACTGGGCTGGGGAGAGGGAGGATGTCCCCATCTCCCAGTTGAAACCTGCCTTCTCTGCCAGTAGCTGCTTTATTCCCCAATACGGGAACAAAATAGGAATTATCCCAGTGCTATACTGAGGCTAACTGCAATAAGTGGAAAACTGTGTCCAGAGGAGTGTCAATCCTGATCCTAATCCAAATTCCTATTCCCTGTAGCTACTTTTTAAACAAAAAACAAAATACATAGGATGTATGTAGTTCTCCCTGTGCAATGGCCCTAATATTCTCTGGCATTCTTCTTCTGAACATGGGGAGTTCCATTTAGCCTTTGGGGCTAAACAGAGTCCACGATTGTGTCTAATCCTGTTTTAAACAGCCATCAAAGCAGGTGTTTTTCCTTGCATCCGGTGGTGGCGAATTCTCCATTTTTAATTCCATATGAATCTCCCACTAATTAGCTTCATGCCACATCACTGAGTTTTAGTGGAGGGGTGGAGGAAGAAAAATCTTTCAGCCCCCATTCATAGTCAATAATTGTCTAAAAGGTGTAAGCCCCAGACCTCCCACAGCATGGGAGGGGCACGCCAAAGGAGCTCAAGCTGTTCTGCGTCTCTGAGAGGGGGAGGCAAAGCCAAGGCCATTATTGTGAAAAGTGTTTGTGCAGATGTAGCCGGAATGAAACATCTGGGACAGTCTGGCAGGCAGCTGGCAAAGAGAAATGTTGCATACCAAATGCCATGACATTCACGCAAGGAAAACGTCACCTGGTGCCAGCCCCCAATTTGCACCATCTGTTACCCCTGCTTAAGCTGTCTTGAGGCACCTCTGGAAAGAAATTGTTAGGAGCGAGCCACAAAAAAAGCTTAACGGGCTAGGCTTAAAGGACTGATTATGCTGCTTTGGGGGTGGGTAACAGCCCTCCCTTTCTGGTTATGTGTCTCACAGGTGTGTCTTCCCATTTCTTAGGAAGCAAAACCAGCTGCAAGGGACGACTAGTCAGAACTTTACTCATCAAGAAGCCAACCCAAACCATGCCCATTTGTAAATATCACAGATGCTCTGAATCAGATTCTTTCTGACATTTAGAAACAGTTGGAAACCTTCATATCTGACACTTTTCTTTTTTTTTTTGTTCCTTGCTGTCTGGTTTCATTTTGGGCAGTAGACAGTAGGAGAGAAAATAGGTGGGAAGAGTGACTCAGATAACATGCACCTGAAAGGGACTCTGTCCTACTCAAACAGTTAGCCAGTCTTCCCACCAAACAGGATCTCCCTGGTTGAAATTTCCATTGATTTCCTCTTTCTGCATGCCAGCTCATTATCTTTAGGAGGGCTTTATGATTCTCACAAAGCATGAATTCTGTGATAGTATGAACAGTTTTAAAAGGAGATCCGAGAACTTCCAGGACCATGCAAGAGTCAGGCCTCACCATCTCCTCTGGGTCTCCCAACAACAAATGGGACATTACGCTGGGCAAAGGCCATAGCAGATTCTGATGGCTCACAGCCCTCCCCCCAACCCCTGCAACAGTGGCTCTGTTATTCTCCTAATCATAGCTACCCTTTCCCCCAGTTGTGAGTCCTTCCTTCCTCCTTCTATTGCAGGTGATTTCCTTGCATTCCTTTTTGGCCCTGGATCCATACCAGTCTGGCTTCTGTCCTGGTTATGGGGTTGAGACCATGCTGGTCACTCTGATGGATAATCTTTAGAGCCAGCTGGACTGGGTAGGTTGGCCATTCTCATTTTATTAGTTCTTTTGGCTGCATTTGATGTGGTCGATCATGAGTTATTGCTGACACAGTGATTGGGGCCTTGAAATGGCTGACCTCCTTTCTCAAGATGTGGTGACAGAGCATTGCTGTGTTGGACCCCTTTGTACTTCCTTGTGTGGTGCCACAAGGGGCGATACTCTCCCCCACACTTCTATATGTGTCCTCTTGCCCAGCTGGTCCAGAGCTATGGGCTGGGGTGTCAACAGTATGCAGATGACACCCAGCTTTATCTCCTGATGGACGGTTGGCTGGACCTCCCCCCAGATACATTTGCCAGATGTTTGGAAGCAGTGGCCAGGTGGATCAGGCAGACTTGTCTGAAACTCAACCCCTCCAAGATGGAGATCCTGTGGCTGGGAATAATGGATCAGAATCAGGAAATGCGTCACCCCTGACTGGACGAAGTGCAACTTACATCTGCACCAATGGCCAGGGACTTGAGGGTGATCTTCGAGGAAGCTCAGGTCATGAAGGTAGCCCGGGTGATGTTTTTCCATCTGCGCCAAGCATGTCTACTAGTGCCCTACCTGTCCCTGGAACACTTGGCCATGGTGATCCATGCAACAGCCATTAGAGTTCTGTAACTCGCTTTATGCGGGCCTACCCTTGTCCTTGACTCGGAAACTGCAATTGGTACAGAATGCAGCTGCGAGGGTCCTCACTGGGTCATCTTGGAGGGCCCATGTCTGACCATGGGACAATGTTATTAGCCACCAGATCTACCTCTATCCCTGCACCAAAGATTAAATCAAGGGTATGGCCAGACTGATTGGTGGGACCAGCAACAAACTGCGAGAATCCCAGTGTCTCCATGGCCGACACCAGGTCCGAGCCAAGTCTGAAGACGGCACATCCTCATGGACATTGAAGTCCCCCAGAATCAACAACCTGGGGAACTGCAATGCCCACATGGCTGCCTCCTCCAGCAGAGCAACTAGGGGTGAAGTGGGTGATTGGTACAGCACCCAGTTAGCCATGTTCTCAACTGACTCTCACCTAGGCTGACACATTCCACCCCTGCGATCGATGGTGCTGGGAGAGCCCTTAAGGAATAGGCGTTCTGGATGAGGATTGCCACTCCTTGCTCCCTACCACGGATCCAGGGCTGATGCAAGACCGAGAACCCAGGTGGTGCCAGATCTTTCAGGAACGTTCCTGCACAATGCAGCTCTTCTGCCAGGCATTTGGTTGAGGCTGGGCTGGGAATCCCGGGGGGTCTCCTCCCGTTGGACTCCTGAGTCTGGTATTAGACTGGACCTGGGATGCTGGTGATGTACCAAATTATACCATCCCCAATATTGACGGGAACCTACACTGGATGAAGGACTGGGAACGTTGAGGAATTGTTATCACCATGGAGCTTGTGTTTTTTGACCATATGGGGGTATTGTATTTTACAATGTTTTAGGGTTATACTGTGTTTTAATGAAATATTTTATTGTGAACTGCCACAAGCCAGCTTGCTGGGAACGGTGGTATATAAATTTAATTATAAATAAAATAAAGGAACTTAGTAGAGAGAAATTGTTGCCACCATCTATTGTCTACTGTTTATTGTTATTATTAATTTTTACTGTTCTTTTTATCATTTAGGGTATATTGTATTGTTCTCGGCAAGATGGCATAGCCTTGCCAGTAGTATAGGGTCTTTGTGTTTTATTGCTCTGCCTATTGTAATCCACCGTGAGTCAGCAGGTTCGAGGGTGGCGGTATAAAAATCCAATAAATAAATAATAAATAAATAGGTGCCTGCAGAACTTAAAGTAGCAGGCAAATATCTCTTTAAAGTTGCAGGAGCCTCTTGGCCAACTGCAAGGGGAAGTTACTGAGGAGAGAGTGAAGGCTGAAGCTCCCTCACCCATTTCCTTTTACTGCATCCTGGCAAGGCCACCCTTAGCAAGTAGGATGAGAAAAGAAGGAGCTGTACCAGTCACAGGGGATAAGAATGTAAGGCCAAAGCCAAAACGGTACACAATGGTCCTTGCAGTGATTATTCAGAATCTCTAAGAAGAAGAGTTGGTGTTTGATGTGAAACCATCTTATATTGTGCCCTGGAGGAAAATGCAACGGAAATTGTAGCGGAAGAGATGTTGTGTGCACCCCTCTGCCTCGGCTCAGAGGCAGAGCATTTGCTGTGTTCTCCAAGCTGTGTTTCACGCTGCACCATCGTCCCTCAACGGTGTTCTTGGCGCTTGGCTTCCAGGACTGGAAGAGTCCTGTGGCCTCAGACTGGCCTCAACCAGGGGTAGTAAACCTGTGGTCCTCCAAATGTTCATGGACTACAATTCCCATGAGCCCCCTGCCAGCAAACGCTGGCAGGGGCTCATGGGAATTGTAGACCATGAACATCTGGAGGACCACAAGTTGACTACACCCTCAACCATCTTTGCTGGCCCCATCCTGCAGATGCTGAGCCCCGGGAGGAGGAGGAGGAGGAGGAGGAGGGAAGGAATCACAGCAGTCCAGCTCAGTGGCAGTCTCTGCTTCCTCCTTCTGCTGGGCTTTTCCTGGAGTAGAGACAAGGAGTAGCTGCCAGCACACTCTGCCACTGAAGGAGAGACCCTGCTCAGCTTGCTCCAGCCACCCTCCCCAGTTCCCCTGGAGGAAATAACTGCTGTGTGTTGGGGACTCTGGCACTAGGCCTCAACCCCACCCTCCTCCAGGTTCCAGTTCCCCTGGAGAAAATGGTGGACTCAATGGTATTGTACCCCATTCAATCCCACTCCTCAACTTTGGCTCCCCCTCCCATCTCCAGGTACTGCCCAACTAGGAGCTGGCAAACCTGAAAGTGTCTGTGTGTGTGTGTGTGTGTGTGGGGGGTGTTTTCTCCAACTCAGTTTTATAAGGCTTGGTTTTGCCTTCCTGTGGTACTTACTTACTCACAAGACTTACCTGCATTGCTTTTCTGAATTTATGATTCATTTGGACTTGTCTGCCTCAGGCCCACATGAGTTTCAATGATGAAAAAGAAGCTGAAAAGGTTCCTCCATCTTGGGGATTTACATACACGCAAGGACACACAGACCCAACACAAAGGAATTTACTTTCAATCCTGTAACGAAACCAAATTCTTTCTCATAACTGATGAGCTCCTATTTCAGTAGTCTTTCTGCTATGTTTGATGTTAGAGCGGTTTCTCAGAGGAACAGGCTTCCTCGGGAGGTGGTGGGTTCTCCATCTTTGGAGATTTTTAAACAGAGGCTGGAGAGCTATCTGACGGAGAGGCTGATTCTGTGAAGGCTCAAGGGGGTGGCAGGTTACAGTGGATGAGCGATAGGGTTGTGAGTGTCCTGCATTGTTGGAGGTCCCTTCCAACTCTGTGATTCTATTATTCTATGATTCTTTGTTTTCACATACATCTTCCATGACAATCTGATTCTCACATTTTTTATACCTCACTTTTCACTACCCAAAGGAGTTTTACAATCACCTTCCATTCCTCTCCCTTCAACAGACACCCTGTGAAATGAGTGGGGCTGACAGCTCTGACAGAACTGCTCTGTGAGAACAGCTCTAACAGAACTGTGACTGGCCCAAGGACATGCAGTCGGCTGCATGTGGAAGAGGAGGGGGGAATCAAACCTGGTTCTCCAGATGAGAGGTCACCGCTTTTAACCATGACACCACGCTGGCTCAAAAAGAGTAAAAGATCAGAAGCTATTCATAGCCTTGATTCTCCATTATACAGGAGCATTTGCCTCATTATATTCAAACATTAACAAGGACGGACTCATTGCCACTGACGAAAGCCAGACTGAAAACGGAAAACAAATGAATCTAGAGACCGTTTTGGCAGAGTCAAAGTCTAAATAAATGACACAAGACACTTTTTATCTTTTTATACTCAATTAAGCCACTGGATAGATTCTGTTTCTCCTTTGTTACAATTTTGGAATCGTCCACTTTTTTCGTGCGGCACTCCCTTTCTATGGAGGCACAGGTCATAAAGGTAGCCTGCCAGCTGTAAAATGCAGCTGCTAGGGTCCTCACAGGAACATCTTGGAGGGCCCATATCCAGCCTGTGCTGAGGCAGCTGCACTGGTGGCCACTTGCAGCCTGGATCGAACTCAAGGTCTTGGTTCTTGCCTTTAATGCCCTTTGTGGTCTAGGACCGACATATCTGAGGGACCACCTGTTGCCTTCTGCCTCCCCCAGGACCCTGTGCTCTGTGGGTACTAATCTGTTGGTGGTGCCTGGCCCTCAGGATGTTCACCTGGCCTCCACCTGGACCACGGCCTTTTCAGTCCTGGCCCTGACCTAGTGGAATGAGCTCCTGGAAGAACTGAGGGCCCTGCAGGAGCTCTTAGTTCCATATATCCTGCAAAACAGTGCTCTCCTGCCAGGTCTTTGGTTGAGGCCAGGGGGCGGAAGATCAGAGGGACCCATCCTGGCCAGGCAAGCTTATTCACCTATGTACCTGGTTTGCCTAAAAGGTAAAGGTATCCCCTGTGCAAGCACCGGGTCATGTCTGACCCTTGGGGTGACGCCCTCCAGCGTTTTCTTGGCAGACTCAATACGGGGTGGTTTGCCAGTGCCTTCCCCAGTCATTACCGTTTACCCCCCAGCAAGCAAGCTGGGTACTCATTTTACCAACCTCAAAAGGATGGAAGGCTGAGTCAACCTTGAGCCGGCAGCTGGGATCGAACTCCCAACCTCATGGGCAGACAGCTTCAGACAGCATGTTGCTGCATTACCACTCTGCGCCACAAGAGGCTCTTGCCTGGATTGCCTACACCCCCTCAGTTCTCCCACGAGGCACTGAGCGGGGCTATTGGATTGGATTGGGGGGTTGGGTCTTTGCTGCCAGGTTATTTTTTTCATTTTTCATTTTATATTGTGGGGTTTTATCGTATGCAACCCACTTCAAGACAGCTTTGCTGATCTCGGCAGCCATTACATCTAGTAATAGTAATAGTAATAGTAATAATAGCAATAGCAATAGCAATAGCAATAATTTCTCAGGAAATGAGACCCTAGCCCAGGCTGGAGATGCTGGTAGCTTCTCAGCTGTGCTGGCCATTGGCTCAGGCTCAATAACCTCTGCAGCCCCCGGAGAGATCTTTCATTTCACGGAAGAGCCACTCTTGTCTTGTCCACTGTGGCCCTCTGCCCTGCCACACCAGCTCTTGGCATCAGGCCTGCTAAAGGGCCTGCTCAAATTCATGCTTTTAAAATTTTTGCAGGGTGCTTTAGCTGCCTGTCTAAATCTTGCAGGCTTGCACGTGTGCGTGTTTTTCACCATTTGTGCGAGGGGGGTGGCAACGGATGGATGTTTACATTCATAATCTGCTCCCAAAGCTTGAATGGCTGTATTCTCAATTACGTGAGATTGGGAGAACAAAGATGCCCTTTCTGATGATCTGGTGCTGTGCTGGAGATAATGAAAGGGAACAGGAGCCCGATAAGGATGAGAGATAGTTTCCCTCAGCTTCCCTCCCAGATAAAGGGCTTCCCAGATGAAGAGAATTCAGAATGAAAAGCCCTCCGAAACAGAAACAAAGTAAATAGGCAAAGCGCCGTTCTGGACAAGATAAAAAATTACACCGATGAGAGGTGAGAAATAGGACAAACGAGGAAAGCACTCGTGGAGAAGGGGGTAAAGGAGGGAAACGGGAAGATTTAGACTGAAAGAAGACAGAAGAGAGAGATGCAGGAGGGCATACACCTTCTGCTACAGCTGTTGACCCCCTAGTCATTTGCATTTGCAGGCATACCGCCTCTGCCCATGGAGGTTTCATTTAGCCAACATACCAGAGAGGGACCATGGATTCGTCTCAAGCCTTCTAAATCATTCAAGCATCTTAGATTCAGGTGAGTCGCTCTGTTGGTCTGAAGCAACAGAACCAGGTCTGAGTCCAGAGGCAACTTGAAGACCAACACAGTTTGATTCTGGGTGGAAGCTTGCGTGTGCAGGCATGCTTCTTCAGAATAACCTATCCCTAGAATTAAGCCCTGAAAGGTGCCACCCCTGGACTCAGACGTCGCTCTATCCCTGCCTCTTGTGGCAGTGATCTCCATAATGGGATTGTGGCCCCTGTTGGCCCCAAATCAATTCTCCTGGGTGTTCCGCCTGGGTTCTGGAACGGTTCGGGTCCCTGCGGATAGAACACTGGGGGATAAATAATCTTAACATCAATGTTTTAGAAATTCTACACCAAAGGACCCCAGTATTTTAGCCTTGCCTGGAAGGATCCTTCCAGTCCTTTTGGTTTGCCCTCCAGTGCACTCCAGCTCTTCGGCAAGCACCGAAGCCCGAGGTGCTTGCCGGAGCGTGCCACCCTAGTTCCCAGGGCTACCATGCTCTTGTTTTAGAGAAAGCAACCAGTCCCTAGCATTCCAATGAGCACACCAGAGAAGCATGTGACAACACTGGATCGGATGTTAAGTGCTTGGCCCTAAGAATGCTCTTCTGCACACCTGCTGACAAGTCCACACAAGGGCCCAGAGAGCTGCATTCAGGCCGATCGGCAATGTGCTGCAGATCCCCCCAACTCCACTTGACTCTTGTGTTCTGCACCAAATAGAACTTGCTTGGTGTCATGACCTTGGTGTCATGACTCTTCTCTCATTCCTCTCCCATCGTCAGCTGCTGAGGGCAGGGTGAGCCGGGATAGGCTGGTGGATCGTCACCCCCTCTTTCTCCTCATCACTTGTTTTTGCCACGGCATAACTGCCGGTTGTATTTTCATTTTATGCATTACTCTGATCAGAGAAACACAGTTGTGTTGAGGCACACCATCTGTGACTATTCCGGGCTTTTAAGGTTAAGAAAATATCTGCGTCGGGGACATTCAGGCTGGGGCACACATCTCCCCCTTCCCTTGTTCTATTCTCACGACAACCCTTTGAGGTAGGTCACCCTGTGAGGTTCATGGGGACTGGAACCCAACACTCCTAGATCCTATTCCATGCACCATGTTAGCTCAGTCACTTTGTCCTTCCTGAAATCAATCTCAAATAGTGTAGCTTCATCTCCCCTCATTGCTCCCTGAGTATGCATTCACGTCTCTTGTCCATAAAGAGTAAGAGGGAAGCAGACTCCTCGAACGAAAGTTGGGATGAAAACTGCGAGATTATGAATGGGAAGATTGCAATCTTCTTGGGGCATCGTTTTTGCAGCTTTATAAAGCACTTTAGGGATGCTACATGAACAAAATCTCAGCCCTTACAGTGCCACAGTAAACAACTCTGTGCATTCACGTTGGATCAAATCCGGCCCCTTGTAGCAACCAACCTCTTGCAAATGTGGCTTCGCGTACACAAGAAGCATACATGTGCCTGAGACCCAGTGAGATTTTGACGCTTTCTTGGAATGACTAATGTGCGGCTATCGCACACCAGATGGCTGACCTTTTTGCTTTGTACCCTCATGGAGTTTTTCTTTCTCCCTCCCACACACATGCAGGGCATGCTTTCGTTGTGTGGATCTTTGGTGTCGCCTCCTTGCAGGGGAGTTCACCCGTCTCCTTTCTGAGTGGAATGAAAAAACAGCCAGTGTGGATTCACTCAGATCTGAGTCTCCCTGGGATCCTGTGATGGCTGCAGAATCGTCACCCCATCCACTGACCTCTGTCGGAATCGTTATGGTTCTTTTGGAGAGGGGGAGTTTGCACGTATGTGTGTGCGTGTGTGTGTGCGTGTGTGTGTGTGTGGGGAATGTGTCTCCTCCTGTCAACGGCTCTGATTAGCAGAACGCCAACATCCCCTCCGTTGCGGAGAAGCGTGTGCAACTTAGCAACATGTTGTCCGTTCTGCGGCTGCCATGGCAACCGGCCTGAGGTCGGTGACAACAACGGTGAGATGCGCCGAGCGGGTTTTGAAAAATTAAAAGGAGGAAGGCAAAGAAATCTCTCTCGCTCCAATCCAAAGGCCTTTCGGTCGTCGGGAACTTTTAAATGGTCCGCTTGGGCCTGGTTCCGAGGGTCCCCCTTGCCCGCTTTCTGGAGGGTGATCGTGCCATCGTGTCTGCTTGGGACACTCAGGGCGGGGGAATGGGACAGAATTTCTCAACAAAAATGTTTCTTGGGTGAAGCTTTGAGACGGATGCTGTCTTTCACGCAAGAAGGACTTGAGAGCAGTCAGGAAGGGGAGCCAATAATCTGCTCGCTTCCACTCCCTTGTCAGTCATGTTAGTCCCCAAATGGAATCCCTGCAGCCCTCCAGAGGTCCATGGACTACAATCCCCATGAGCCCCTGCCAGCGTTTGCTGGCAGGGGCTCATGGGAATTGTCCATTGACCTCTGGAGGACCGCAGTTTGACTGCCCCTGATAAACAATAGTGATCTGGCAGTCAGGTGTTTGGTTCTTGAGTTGTGTCTAGGGTTGCCAACTCCTGGTTAGGAAATGCCTGCATATTGGGGGGGAAACAGGATTTGAAGAGGAGAGGGGCCTCAGTGGGTCCCCCCGCCAAAGCAGCCATTTACTTCAGGGCAAGTGACCTCCGTTGCCTGGAGCTCAGTTGTAGTCTTGAGATCTCCAGGACCCACCATAGGTTTGCCACCACAGGCCTAGATCACAAGGGGGAGCTGTGTTAGTCTGTATCTGCTTACTTCTTCAGATACAGCTAGAGTGGGAGCCCACCTGTCTCAGGTTGTGGAGTGGAGTGATGTCAGATGCCGAATGTTTTAGCTCTGGCAGGGCCCTGATCTCTTCTGGGAGCTCGTTCCTCCAAGTGGGGCTTGTTTCCAGACAAAGTGGTGTGTGTGTGTGTGTGTGTGTGTGTGTGTGATTGTAGCGAATATCCAGCATGGCACAAGAAAGGGGATCAAGGGTGGATGACAGCAGGTGGATGACAGCAGCAGACATGATAGGTATAAGTGTGAGATGCAGATGGGTAGTGGGAGTAGAGAAATCAGCATAGCTAATGGGACAGGAAACCTACGTCTCTATTCCGTCCAGGAGGATGCATTGTCTTTAGCTCTGTTACAGGTTTCAATTCAGTGGTCTCTCTTTCTAATCTCCCTTTGCAAATCTTTTCTTGCAATTAATACAGTCTTTCTGGACTCTTGCTCTTTTCTATCTGTCTTGCGCATGTTTCCTTCCTCCAGAGTTTGGGATGGTCCACAAGCCACTCTCCGCCTGTGTGATAGAAGTCAGGTGCGTCTGATCCCATTGGATCTCAGAAGGCAAACAGCATCAGCCCCGGTTAGTGTTTGGCCACCAAGAAAGCCCAGGATTGCTAGGCAGAAGCCGGCAACAGCAAGCCAGCGAGGAGCCAAACAAATCTTTAAAAAATGACAGTGAAGCCGGGAACCGAGACAGTTGGTGAGAAAATATCAACACACAGACAAAGGAGGGAAGACAAGTTTGTCCAGCCCCTGTGCTGCTTTTTTCCTGCATCTACGCCAGGAACTGAGAGCCTGGGTTAGCCTGAATTGCCAGCCCAGGAGGAGTCCCGCCTGCAAACAGCATTCAAAGCTGCAACGGAGAGATATCGACTTGCAGAGTTGGGTTCCCTGACCCCATCGGCGAGTATTGATTGGAGGTGAAGCAGAGGCCACGAAGACAAAATGTTAGTTTTCACATCACAAAGAGGCTAGGAGGCTGTGGAGAACCCCTGCAGAGAAATTCCACTTATCTTTGTGAAAAATTTTTCTCCCGGTTTTTATCTCCCGTGAATGCCTTGAGACCGGGGAGTCTGAGCAGGAATTTTTGGACTTGTTTCCAGACAAAGTGGTATGTGTGTGTGTGATTGTAGCGAATATCCAGCATGGCACAAGAAAGGGGATCAAGGGAATGCAGCTGGGACGGCATGTGAACAGGGGCATTGGGAACAAAGAAGGGGTGAAGTCTGTTTTTGCCAGTGTTATTTCCTTTTGAAAATTCCCGTGTTCAAACCCCTCCAGTGAAAGAGCCTGGCTGGGGAGCACAAGAATGTTTGGATATCCCTGGTACTATGTTCAGCAGGATGAAGTTAAGTCCAGTGGCAACTTTAAGATGGACAAAGTTTGATTCTGGGTATAGGCCTTAGTGCGCCTTAGTGCGCATGCATGCTTCTTGTTCAGCAGGGCATTTTTATACTATGAAATAGGACTACACAATAACCTACTGGTGCAGCAACAGGCACTGCGTTTTCTGGTGAAATTTCCTGTTCTGTATTGTCCATGCTTACCATTTGGGCAGGTGCCTGCTCCGTTTCCAATGCCAGCCATCCTGGTTTTATTAACATCCTTACGAGATGCAGCATCCCAATCCATTGCATTGATTTGCATTGTGTAATCTGCCTTGAGCCTCAGTGGAAGAGGTGGCCTCTAGATAAAGCAAATAAATAGACATTTTCTATTCTCTTGCGCTTAACCTTGCCTGCTAAATTTGGGCAATTGTGTGCTGACTCTCTACAAAAGCCATAACGTCTCTCTTTCTGATTTTCATCTCACCCTTCTTTCAAGGAAGAACAGGGTCAGCAATAACACGGTTCTCCATTCCTAACTACCCTCACAACAAGGCTGGAACAATATGATGAGGCTGGAACAATATGATTCACCCATGGTCACCCACTCCAGGGAGCTTAAACCCTTATCTTTCTGGTTCTTACCTAATGCTCTAACCCAGTGGTAGTCAAACTGCGGCCCCCCAGATGTCCATGGACTACCATTCCCATGAGCGCCTGCCAGCGATTGCAGGAGGGCCGCAGTTTGACTTCCCCCTGCTCTAACCATTATGCCTCAAACAACAACCCCGAGAGCACCAGGACAAAAATTGGCCAAACTAAGCAGTTCCTAAGGGCATGACACAGACCTATTTCGCATGAAGAATTCAGCGCATGCCTAGTCACGGGGCTGATGCCTGTTTCCAGATGATGTTGGTGCTGGCCCAGAGTGTTCCTGGGCTTGTCACAACTCCGGCGCTCGGTCAGCCCATGACAAGGGAACATGGATTCTTCCACTTTCCCTTCCTTGCTGTGGGCATCAGCAGGCCTATGTTGGACCAGGCCCATCCAACAAGGAAGAGGTGGGCTGTCCTGGCCTGACTCCTCCTCACCCACGGTCAAGGACGACATCCTGCAAGGGACGAAAGAAGCCCCAGGGGGCTTGGCCACGCTGCGGAATCTCACCACCCCAGCTGCCTCATCTGGAGGCAAGAATCCGGAGCGGGAAAAACACTCCTTCCAGAAACAAATCGGAACAAAAATGGAACCTACTTGTACACCTCAAGGTCAATGGAAGGGAGTGGAGAAACGGAGGGTTAAGATCAAGCAGGATAAAGTTCAGGCTCACAACCGTGCACGAATACTCCTGGAGTTCATTCGAGTGTTCCACTTTTTTCAAAAGCAAACCAAGTTTCTAGCCCTTTTGGTTGTGCGAGTGGGGAAGCATCTTGGAGGCTACAGTTCCCAAGCTCACTTGAGGCCTGGTGCTTCTTCGATGAACACTCAAAATGCAGAGAAGAAGTTGAAAGAAAGACCAAGCTCTTCCTGGAGCACTGCCTCTGCCTCTGTCTAGGAAATCTGACCCGTTCTTAACCCATCCAAAACAATGCGTGACTCCTAGGTAGGCCCCACTAGGAAGTCCTTTTCACACAGAAGCAAATTGAACGGGAATTCACAAGTGGTGTGCAAAGACTGAACCCAGCCCTCGGCTATTAACTGGAGAGAGGCCCCGTTGCGTTAGATTCAGAGTGGAAGCCTTGAACAGAAAGGGAATGACACAGCAGCATGGGAAGAAAATTGCTAAAGGGGCTGTTTGTTTAGTTGTCTGAAATAGCTGGTAAAGGGAAGGGGGGCGGGGCGGCGGATAGCACTTGATTTATTTCATTCCCTGCTAAATCCAGGAAAACTTCATGCACCATTCAGGGAGCACCAAAGAATCTAGTTCCAGGGCATGCCTCAATTTGGTTCTCTTCTGAATCCCCAGACAGGCATCCCCAAATAAATGCAGGTGATGGTCTGCTTGGGCAACGTTAACCCAGGGAAACATGGGGAGTAGCCAGAACTCAAACCTGGAGCCTCGTAGCCACTATGGCAGTGAGCCCCTAAAGACTACAGAGTAGTGGGACCAGATCAGGGGTCCCCAATGGGTGCTGCCATGCCACCTGCTGACGCCTGTCCCAGAGTCATGACTGCCCCTGGCAGTCTTGGAAGAGTTCAGATCCGGTGGACGGATGGTGTCCCCCCCAAGAGTGCTCAAAGAACTTTCTGGAGAGCTTGCAGAACCCTTGTCCATCATTTTCAGGACCTCTTGGAGGACTGGAGAGGTGCCAGAAGACTGGAGGAGACAGAATGTTATCCCAGTCTTCAAATAAGGGAGGAGAGATGATCCAAGAATCTGAGTCTGACTTTAATTGCATGGAAGAGGGGAGGGAGGTGAGCAGTGGAGTGCCATAGGGCTCGGTACTGGGTTTGGTGCTTTCCATCATTTTTATCAGTGATCTGGAGGAGGGCGTGGAGGGACTCCTCAGTTAATTTGCAGATTACACCCCAGAAGATAGAGTTGAAAGAGATCTGAACATGCTGGAAAAGTGGGCAATGAGAACAAGATGCAATTCAATAAGGAGAAATGCAGAGTTCTACATGTGGGCCACAAAAATGAGAAGCAGGCATTATGTAACCTCAGTATGAGCAGACAGTGTGATGCCGTGGTTAAGAAGGCAAATGCAGTCTTGGGCTGTATCAACAGAGGCATCATATCAAAATCTCAAGATGTCATAGCTCTAATGCTGTAAACTGCATTGGTGAGACCCCACCTGGAGTCCTGAGTGCAGTTAGAATAATAGAATCATAGATTCATAGAGTGGGAAGGGACCTCCAGAGTCATCTAGTCCAACCCCTTGCACAATGCAGGAACTCACAACTACCTGCCCACCGACAGTGACCCTAATTTCATGCCCAAGTGATTCCACCCCCCCCAAATCTCCAGAATCCAGCCTGGCCTGGCGGAAATTCACCTGCCGTCTCACAGTGGCGATCAGCAGTTCCCTGGGTATGCAAGGAAGGACCACAAGAGACAAACACTGGCACATCCCTTCCTGCCCACCTACTCACAAGCTGCCTAAGCTCATGAAGGTCATAAATCTGAACTGGGAAATCAAAGATGGCGCTCCTTCCATTTTAGCCTACACAACAGCCCTGCGATGATGATTAGGAAGAGTGCAACTGATTTGTCATCCCTCCCCCCCCCCCCCGCTTTGTGGATGAGCTGGGATTTTAACTGGATCTCTCATGATGTTTGGGGAAGGTTGGGATGTGAAAGATGGACCCTTTGAATTCTAATCTTTTTTTTTTCAAGAGCATCACAAATATTAGGCCGTCAAAAATCTCAAGGATGTGTCCAGATGCTGCCTCTGGGGAGTTCTTCCCCTCTCTGCTCCCTGTTTCTCTCAAGCCATCATCCATCTTATCGGTCCAGGTACCAAAAAACACACACACAAGGGAGTAACTGGGCTCTCACATTTCTCTCCTGTCCAATATTTGTCGTTAAAAGTGCACAGATAACTAGTTAACAAAGAAATGTTTCTTCAATTTTCTCTCCCCTCCTCCCTTTATTTGACGAGGAAATATAATTTCTTTTTGCTCAAATATCTTTTGAAACAATAAGCACACCTCATCAGGAAAAGCGATGCTTAGTTGAGTTTTCCTCCCCCAGAAACCAGGCTGCGATAAACAAAGCAAAACCTCCAAAACAAGGCAGGGAGGCGGAGGAGTTCTACCTGGGGCACCGCAGGAAATGCCAGTGTGAATCTGGCTCAGAAGACTGACATTCAGCCAGGCGTTCAGCGAGGACATGCCCTTTCACAGGCCCACCGCTGCTCACACCTGAAAAGACCCGTCTTGTCCTGGAAGCTTCTTCCTGGTCTTTCCTTGGCAAGAGAGAGACTGGGTGAGATGTGACCCAGGACTCCTCGGCCCTTCTGCAAGAGATGGTGAGAAGGCACTCTGCCCATGCTCAGAAACAACCTCACCTATCATCTCAGGCTCCCAAGGCTCACTAAGAATCTGTCTGTTTCCAGCCAGAGGGATAAATGAATGCTCCCAATTTCTTTTGCTTTTAGGATGTATTTTCATCAGCGGTCCTGGCTCTCTGCTGTTTTGCTATTTGTTTTGTAGCTTTGTTAGTACCATGTTATGTTTTTATGTGCAATGTACGATTTGTGTACACTGTACAATGTACACACATTCATGTGTACGATGTTTCCTATTTATACAGATAACAAGCAGGGGACCTCCAGGGCTTGCATGAGGGCCTCTCCTTTTATCTCACCACTATCTCTTTTTTCTCTTACCTGAAAGCCCCTGTAGACCAGGGGTAGTCAAACTGCGGCCCTCCAGATGTCCATGGACTACAATTCCCAGGAGCCCTTGCCAGCATTCGCTGGCGAATGCTGGCAAAGGCTCCTGGGAATTGTAGTCCATGGACATCTGGAGGGCTGCAGTTTGACTACCCCTGCTGTAGACTCTCCCCATTCCCCTGTTTTCATCTCTTTCCCACCCACCAATCTCTCTTTTATCTACCATTCACCTTACCTGTAGTTGTTATTTATTTAATCCATTCATACCCCACCAGTCACCACAATGGAGATCCAAGGACCTACCATTATTTTCCTTTTCTTCGTTTTATCCTCACAACAACCCTGTGATGTAGGCTAGGTTGAGAATTTGGGACTGGCTCAAGATCACCCAGGGAGCTTCCTTGGCAAAGCAGGGATTCAAACTTGGGTCTGACTCTTGACAGATTGTACCAAAGGGTACTTGTTAATGGTTCAGCATTCCTCTTGGAGAAGAGTGACAAGTCGAGTTCCCCAGGGATCTGTCCTGGGGCCTGTGTTGTTCAATA
Source organism: Paroedura picta (assembly GCF_049243985.1). Classification (NCBI taxonomy): domain Eukaryota; kingdom Metazoa; phylum Chordata; class Lepidosauria; order Squamata; family Gekkonidae; genus Paroedura; species Paroedura picta. Next base: position 28,505,284 of record NC_135372.1, read on the forward strand.
TATTTATAAATGATTTGGATGAGGGTTTAGAGGGGGTACTTATTAAATTTGCAGATGATACTAAACTGGGAGGGGTAGCAAACACAACCGAAGACAGAATCAGAATACAGGATGATCTTGATAGGCTCGAGAAGTGGGCTAAACTGAATAAAATGAAGTTCAATCAGAACAAATGTAAAGTTCTGCATTTAGGTAAAGGTAAAGGTATCCCCTGTGCAAGCCTTGGGGTGACGCCCTTGGGGTGACGCCCTCCAGCGTTTTCAAGGGAGATTCAATATGGGGTGGTTTGCCAGTGCCCCACTGCATTTAGGTAGGAAAAACTAAATACATCAATATAGGATGGGGAGACTTGTCTTGGTAGTAGCAAGTGCGAAGAGGATCTAGGAGTCTTAGTAGACCACACATTGAACATGAGTCAACAGTGTGACTCAGTGGCTAAAAAGGCAAATGGGATTTTGGGCTGTATCAAATGGAGTATCATGTCCAGATCACGGGAGGTGATGGTACCGCTTTACTCTGCTCTGGTTCGGCCTCACTTGGAGTCCTGTGTTCAGTTTTGGGTACCCCAGTTGAAGAGGGATGTAGACAAACTGGAGCGTGTCCAGAGGAGGGCAACAAAGATGGTGAGGGGTTTGGAGACCAAGACATATGAAGAAAGGTTGGGAGAGCTTGGTCTGTTTAGCCTAGAGAGGAGACGACTGAGAGGGGATCTGATAACCATCTTCAAGTATTTAAAAGGGTGCCATATGGAGGATGGAGCAGAGTTGTTCTCTCTTGCCCCAAAGGGACAGACCAGAACCAATAGGATGAAATTAATTCAAAAGGAATTCCATCTAAACATCTGGAAGACGTTCCTGACAGTTAGAGTGGTTTCTCAGTGGAACAGGCTTTCTCAGGAGGTGGTGGGTTCTCCATCTTTGGAAATTTTTAAGCAGAGGCTGGATAGCCATCTAACGGAGAGGCTGATTCTGTGAAGGCTTAAGGGGGTGGCAGGTTACAGTGGATGAGCGATAGGGCTGTGAGTGTCCTGCATAGTGCAGGGGGCAGGACTAGATCACCAAGGAGGTCCCTTCCAACTCTATGATTCTATGAACCACTACAGTGTGGTGTAGTGGTTAAGAGAGGCAGCCTCTAATCTCAAGAATCAAGTTTAATTCCCCACAATCTTTCACATGCAGCCAGCTGGGTAACCTTGGGCCAGTCACAGTTCTCTCAGTGCTCTTTTAGCCTTACCTATCTCACAGTCTCACTTTCCTTCTCTGTTGTGGGGAGAAAAAGGGAAGGTAGTTGTAAGTTGCTTGGAGACTTTTACATGGTGACAACAGCTGAACAATAGCAAGCAGCTAGTGCTGGGTGAGTCACATGCTATTAACTTGCCTGGTGGTTGCTGCTGTGTCTAGCTCAAAAGACCCCTCCCTCAAAGGCTAGAACAGCCCTGGAAAGGGTCCTGCCCTCTCCTGCTGCCTTTTATGAACAGAAACCAAGGCTCGAAGCCTGGCAATATTGTTGTGGCTGTATCCAAGGGCATTAATTTTAAAGCTACAGGTGTATTTCTATTATTTTGGGTTTTTTAAAACTCCCCAATGTATTTCCCCCCCCCCCCCCCAGATTCCAGATTTTTCTGCAAAATCGGGCCTTTTTCAGGTTTGTACTAAAAATCTGTCTTCTGCTCATGGCCTCAGTCTCTGAATTTAAGTATCCACATATTTCGCCATGTTGATTTATTGATGCACAAATAATTTGAACACATCCCAATCCAGGATGGTGAGAACCAGGGCAAGAATATTGAGGCCGTCAGGTGAATCTCTGAATTAGGGAGTGGGCAAAAACATGGCTAACGAATCCTGTGTGTTCTTAATGCTTGGTATAAGAATAAGGAGGCAAGATGGCTTCACACAGGAGCACAGTTCTTTCTCTGTCTGGAGCTACAGTGAATGCAGTGTCTTTTCTCCTTGTTCCTGCCCATACCAGGTCCTGGAGTGGATTAGAGCATTTTAAAGCGCTGCCCTAGATTGAAGGAATGGAGTTGTCACAAGACCTCAAACCCTATGTTTAAATATATGCTGTGAGATCTGAAATGAGAAGGAAAGATATTTGGACAGTAGAGGACATCCTGATGAACACACTGGCTCAGTGTGAAGCCGTGGCGAAAAAAGCAGACTCCGTGCAGGGGACTGTAGGGAAAGGAATCAAAAGCAGAACAGCCAACGTTGTGATGCCTTTTAATCAATCTATTCCTTGTCAGGAATACTGTGTACAGTCCGGCTGCCATCTCTCAAACCTTCAGATATTCGGCCACATCTGAAGGGAGGCCTTGGTTCTGCAGGGTCTGATTTATTGCCTCCCCCCTCCCCCAAATGGTTGGTCGCTGTGTGAAACAGGCCACTGGTCAGCTAGATGGACCATCTGCATGATCTAGCAGGACTCTTTTGACATTCTTAATGATCTCCTTGTTTATTAGATTCAAACGCTGTCCTTGCACTGAAAAGGGGAATGAGATGGCCATATGAAATAAAAATAGCCATTAATTAACAGGAAGGTCATGAAAATGAAATAAGGCAACAAACCAAACTAACTTCTGGCAGTTAAAATCTCTCCGACAGCCCACCCCAATCCAACTTTAAAGCTCAAGAGCAATTTTTAAAACGTGAATTATTTGTCAAAAAAAGAACCAGGCAATCTCGAGGATGTTTCCCCCTCTGAAAATGGAATAATATCTGCCTCTGTTCCACATCTTAAAGATTCACAAATTTCTGCGAGACTCATAATAGCAGTTTTATATTGATTCTTCTTTGGAGGAGGGGGGGATGTTGATTAAGTATCTAAAGCTTTCACTCGTGTGTGGCCATTCTGGAGCCTTGGAAACTGAGACACATGGGGGAGGAGCCAAGGAGACAATGGGCGGGGTCTGGAAGATTAGAGGCAAGGCCTGGTGGTAGAGGAATAGCTTTCCTTCTTCTAATAGGCACACAGCCACACACAGACCGTTTATGCACTGGGAACTTCACTACCCCATCTTCCATGCAGGAGCACAAATCCAGGGCGGATGAGGTGCACCAGGCCAAATGCTCCCCCGTGTGGGTGCAGGAAGAGGAGGGACAACCTGCCATGACTAAAACTCCAGCCTGCAGCCTGGCATGAAACCTCCAGTGCGTAAACGGTCACAGAGATTTTCTTTCAGTCCAGGAAAGGTTTACAGAAAGGGATCTACCTGGTGATCATAAATTCTGTCCATCCCAAATAGAACCAGGATACTAAGTAGCTCCTCTGGGTACTACAGCAAGCACTTATATTCGTCCTTCCTGGCTGTAATTATTTATCTGTGGATCTGTAATTGGCCGTTTAAGAAGATCCTTTTGTATCGAAATGCGTCAGGTTATTTGGTTATTTTGTTATAGGTCATTTTATTATCTGGGCATTGAGAAGTGGGCTAAACTGAATAAAATGAAGTTCAGTCAGGACAAATGTAGTTCTGCATTCAGGTAGAAAAACCAAATATATCAATATAAGATGGGGGAGACTTGTCTTGGCAGTAGCATGTGCGAAAAGGATCTAGGAGTCTTAGTAGATCATACATTGAACATGAGTCAGCAGTGTGACTTGGTGGCTAAGAAGGCAAGTGGGATTTTGGGCTGCATCAAACGGAGTATCATGTCCAGATCATGGGAGGTGATGGTACCACTGCTCTGGTTTGGCCTCACTTGGAGTCCTGTGTTCAGTTTTGGGCACCCCAGTTGAAGAGGGATGTAGACAAACTGGAGTGTGTCCAAAGGAGGGCAACAAAGATGGTGAGGGGTTTGGAGACCAAGACATATGAAGAAAGGTTAGGGGGAGCTTGGTCTGTTTAGCCTAGAGGAAAGATGACTTAGAGGGGATTTGATAACCATCTTCAAGTATTTAAAAGGCTGCCATATAGAGGATGGAGCAGAGTTGTTCTCTCTTGCCCCAGAGGGATGGACCAGAACCAATGGGATGAAATTAATGCAAAAGAAATTCCGTCTAAACATCCGGAAGAAGTTCCTGACAATTATAGAGGTTTCTCAATGCAACAGGCTTCCTTGGGAGGTAACGGGTTCTCCATCTTTGGGAATTTTTAAACAAAGGCTAGATAGCCATCTGACAGAGAGGCTGATACTGTGAAGGCTCAATGGGGTGGCAGGTTACAGTAGATGAGTCATAGGGATGTGAGTGTCCTGCATAGTGCAGGGGGCTGGACTAGATGACCCAAGAGGTCCCATTTAACTCTATTATTATATGATTCTATGATTCTGTATTTTGTGTGACATATATTTTATCCTGACCTTTTCATTGCTGAGAAACCCCTGAAACATTCTTCAGGCTTTGAGTAACCCCCAAGTCGATGTCGGCTACGTTTAGCTGTTGTTAGTATGACCTTGTAAGTCTCTGTTTTGTCTTCTTTTTTCTACAAGGTTAAATGTTATAATAACAATATTAGCTTGTTATATTTGTACAATCACCGAAGAATATATTTACTCCTGTTTTCAGAATTATTTAAATATTTTATTTCTGTTTTAGATGTCAAGAGATATCTTTATAAAGTTGAAGTTGGTCCTTAAATATAAAGTATATGTATTCATGACAATTACTTGTTAATTTGTTAATATACACATAATTATTATTGTTGAACAACCACTAATTTTACCTTTGTATTTTCCAAGAACCACCGTCCCTTGAAAAAGTTGTAAGGCGAAATGCGTCAGGACTTGTGTGAAATTATAAAGAATAAAGAATTACTGAAGATAGAAAACTCTATATAAGTCCATTTTGGATATTTTATTGCCATATTGGATCCCCAGTGCATCTATAGTTCTCTATACCCCTGGAAGTGACAACACGCATAGTGATAGTCAAACTGCGGCCCTCCAGATGTCCATGGACTACAATTCCCAGGAGCACCTGCCACCAGATGGGAACTCACCAGGCCACTCCCACAGCACAGGAAGTGATGGCACAGAAATGTTTGCCAATGATTTTGCTGGACTGGCTACCAGTTTGCTCTTCTTCACCAAGGAGAGCCTGCAGAAAAAGGGCCAGGCTCTGGTTGAGAAAGCCTGCTTTAATCCATTTTAGCACTGTGCAAGAAAACGTGTTTTTAATATATTTCATGATAATAATTTTTAGATTTCTCAACGTCTTTTGTTCCTAGGGCAGGAGTGGTGTCCAGTAGGGTTGTGCTCTTCGGTCGCTGAAGCGCACAACCCTAGTGTCCAGTGGGGTCTGGGGAGGGCAGAGGAGGCTGCCTTGCAGGTCAGGGGAAGAATCTTCCTCCCCCTGGCACCAACGGAGAAGGCAAGGCAGCCTTGATTATGGCCCACACCCTGTGGTACAGAGCGTGTGGAGAAGGAGCCTGAATCTCCAGGGGAAACTCAGCAGCCCACGTGGATTCTTTGAGGTAAATATGGATGCCTAATTTGGATTGGGGCCATAGGGCAGAGGAGAAAAAGGCTTCCACTGCTTCTTCCCCCGTGCCATTTCCAAGTGCCAAAGCAGACTCCCAGAGCCATTAGTCATGCTCTGTTGGGCAACGCAGACATTCAGGTTGGCTGGTTTGTAAAAAATGGATATTCTGACATTTTACTCCATTTTCACTTGCTTGCCCACAACCTGAAGAGCAATATTTCAATTTGGCTATGGTTCTGATAACCACACTTTCATCTTGAATGTGGCAAAGCAGGAAGAAGCTTGACCCTTCAAAAGACAGCAGAGTTGTCACAAAATTTGGCAATATTTCTGCTTTCAGAGGCAGAGAACACCATAGTGCAGAACTGGGCTCAGTCAGAAGACCCAGAAGTTGGCAGCCTGCCTTCTGCTCACAAGGCCAGGAGGCCTCTCTGGGGTCTACCCCCTACAATAAAGGGACAGCAGAAACTACATACAGTAGGCTGTATGGTTGCCAAACTCCAGGTGGGACATGGAGGTCTCCCATCACTATTACAATTCATCTCCATGTGTCCAAGAACAGTTTCCCTGGAGAAAATGGAGGGTGGAACCATGCTCAGGTAGTGGTCACCCCCCTCCCTTCCCCCCTCCCCATACCGCACCATTGGCCCACAGACATGGCAATGCACAAAGGGACCAATCATTTGTCATCTCCATTCAGTACTGTCACAAGTTTCTGCTCATGGGAGAGGGCATTTCCTTCCCTCCTCTTAGCCTTTGCTAGGCAGAAAGAGATTCTCCTTGCATTGTCCTTCCTGCTCCCCAGAATTTGCCAGTGTGTGAGAGTGCTAGGGTTGTCAACTCCATGGTGGAAAATCCTGGAAATTTGTGGGGAAGGAGGGGGAGGGACATAATCAGGCATAAGACCATAAAATCTGTCCTCTGGCCATTTTCTTCTGGGGAAGTGATCTCTCTGGTGGCCTCTTGTTATTCTGAGAGAACTCTGGGTCCCACCTGGAGGTTGGCAACCCTATTTCATTCCAGCCTGAGTGCCTAGAGCTATTAAGTCATGATAGAAAGTTATGAAGAGCCAAATCAGAGCAGGATATGGGGCTTTTGCAGTAAAGGTGAGTTCAATGGAAGATTATGGTGCTGTGAATTCCGAGGGTGATCCCGTTTGCGGGCAGGGGCTCATGGGAATTGTAGTCCATGGACATCTGGAGGGCCACAGTTTGACTACCTCTGCTCTACGAGATAGAGGCATCCCACCACTTTTGAGGAAAGGGCACTCAGGTAGCTGCCGGAGGGATCATGAGCAAGCAGTTGGAGGTTGTGATGGAAATGCTCCCTTCCAACAGCCACAGGGGCACATTTCACATTCAACTGTAAAAATGGCCCTGGCCCTCCTTGTTCTGCCAAAAAACCCCGACGCCCGGTATCCTTATGAGAAGACTCATTACCATGGCAAAGAGTTTTCCTTGATGGAAGCGGAGCGCTTGAAACAGCAAATGCTGTGGTGATTTCATTGAGCGGGAAATCAATAGGGCTGCAATATTAATTGCCACCCTTTCTACCGGGGCAGCCGCTATTTAAATACAGCTGAAAGGAGGCCTTGGGTCCCGCTCTGGGATTTATTTTTCCAGCCCAGGTGCCTTTCTTTTCAAGGAAAGGTTCTGCTAGCTCCTTCCCCCTCCCTTTCGCAGCTGGTTTTGGTCCTTGGTCTTCTCTCTTTCTGCTTATATGGAGCTATTGTGGGGGGTGGGGGGAGAGGCTGTGGAGCAATTGCAAAGGTTGTGCATCTTGAGGGTTCACTCAGCAGCATCCCCCTCCTGTTCAGGAGAGTAAACAAGAAATTAACCTTAAATTAGAATTGGCTGTAATCTCTGATTGCTTGGCTCGCTTTCCTGAAGCACGGGCGGCCCACTTGATTTCTGGTTTCCTTGGCAATTTCACCTCTTTCCCCACCCCCTGCAAGCTCCCTTAAAAAAAGAGAGAAAGAGAGAGAGAAAGAGAAAGAGAAAAAGCAGGTTTAAAAACAGCTATTAGTAGAGTCTTTAATCCTCCCCCAGTCTCTTAATAGCACTCTGGCTGCTGTTAATCACGGAGAGATGGAGCACCGCTAAAATGACTTTTAGTGGCTCTCGTCCTTATTTTCCACCCCTTTTGTGGCGGGCATCTCTCGGAGACCTCCAGAGAGAGGTTTGAATGCACAATAGTTCCTTTATATGTCTGTGTGTGCAACACCGGCTCCTATTAAAATGGCTCTTCTGTAGAGAGACAGGAGAATAAGTCGTCAAATTGGCTTTGGAGATGAGAAAACAATGCCGCTTACCCCCGAATCAGGTTGTCAGAAGAGCTGATGAAAGCCCAGAAGAAAGGAGGAAAGAGACGGCTGTCAGCCAATTAGAGATCTTTTACAATTAGGAAACTCAGATCAATTTAAAATGTGGATGAGATCAGGTAACGGTTGGCCTTCCTCAGAAATGATCCAAAAGCGGGTGACCTGTTCAAGGGGGGGGGGCCCTGATCCAGTTAGGGGAGGCCAGATCTCTTCCACTCTGTCCTTTCCTTGTTCTGGGATGTTGCTGTGGGTGGGCTGAATGTCTTAATTTGGAAACTGAAGTCTGCAGCACAGACCTCAGGTTCCAGTTCCTCCCATTCATTTCTCCCCCTTCCCCACCTCTGTGTTCCTGATACACCAATGTTGACAAAACACTCCAAACCCTCCCCACGCCAGGTTTTGATTTTAGCGCACCTGATCGCATTGAGATACTTTTCTGTGATGTTTTACAGCAGGCATTGGGAGGAAAATAGCGCATGAGGAGGCAACCTCCGAAGGGGGCCTGTCGCATCACGATTTTTTGGGGTAGGGTCCACTTTTTCTATATGCACTGGTTACCAAGACAAACCCAATGAAGAAACTGAGAGCTCCGGCACAGTATGCATCGCTGAGTACTTTCAACGCTGGGAAAAAAGGCAGAATGGAAAATTTCTAAGTCATTGATTCCACTTTTGGAACTGAGACAAAGTAAATCCCATCAGAATTTGGGAAGCCATCCTGATTCTCTGGGGAGCCCAATTACACTCCCTCGGATTCACTTAATGAGCGCCTGGCCAGGGCTGCGTCCTCTGAGGCATGTCTTGCATTGTACAGAAGCATGTTGTGCGGTGGATAGAGCAGTCTGGGAGATCCAGATTCAGATGTCTGCTCATTGGTTGGCCTAGGGCAGGGGTTTGGCTCGGAGGGTAAAGCCCCTGCCCTAGGGTTTTACGCTCTGAGCCAAACCTCACAGAGTCATTTTTGGGGGTGCGTGAACAACCATGTACGGTGCCTCGAGGAACCTTGGGAAGACGTTCTTCTCAGTGTTTGGCTCTTGTGGCCCTTTCTTGCAGGCCCAGGGAAATGCCAATTGCCACTTTGGGGTAGGGAAGTGATTTTCCTCCAGGCCAGACGTGCCAGGGATTCTGGTTTCTTTGGGGGAGGGGGGCTGATCCGGGCATGAAATTGGGGTCACTGTGGGTGGGCAGGTATTGTGAATTTCATGCATTCCGCAGGTGGTTAGAATAGATGACCCTGGACCCTTCCAACTCCATGATTTTACGAAAGGTGGGAATGAGATGGAAAGTTCACCCCTGTAGACTATAGGTGGGTGTCTTTTGCAAGGCAACACAACTCGGGAAGCATTTAGGTCCTTGAATCGAATCCCATTTGCTTGGCCAGATGGAAAAATGCCTTTGCTTCATGCAGCTCAACTGGCTCTTCAATCCAGATCCTCACCATGTTTGTTTGGTTTCATCAGGGAAACCAGTGATGAGAACGGGCCCCGTCATGCAGTTCTGCCTTTCCCTGCCGAACAGCCTCTTGTGAGGGGAAATGTCGCCTTGTGTTTGAGAACGCTGCAAGGGCCGGCAGGACCGTTCGGTGGGATCCAGTCCCCTGGCAGAAACACAGAGACACATCCTGGATCCCTCTCCACAAGCAAGCGGAAGGAGCCCCACTGAATAATTGATCTTATTTTTGTTTTTTCTTTCCAAAGAAAGCTTTTAATATTTCATAAACTGTTGTAATGAGCCGGCAGTTTGTTTCTGTTAGGCTGTTTATATGTCGTTAAGCGGAGCAGGCTGGGAATGAGATCCTTTCATTAACAGGCGGCCCAAGAAAGACAAAAGTGTTGTTTAATAAATGAAAGTGTCAAGAAACCAAGTCGGGAATTTTTTAGTTGTGGACATATAAATAACAGAATAGCCCTGCTGGGTCAGATTAGTGACAGCCTACCTAGTCTAGCATCCTGCCTCACACAGGGGCCAGCCAGTTTCCCTGGAGGTCCAGCCACAGGGCAGAGAGGCCAAGGCCTTCCCTGATAAGAACATAAGAAGAGCCCTGCTGGGTCAGACCAGGGAGGGTCCATCCAGTCCAGCCTCCCTTCTCATGCAGGGGCCAGCCAGTACCCCTGGAGGTCCAGCCACAGGGCAGAGAGGCCGAGGTCTTCCCTGATAAGAACATAAGAAGAGCCCTGCTGGGTCAGACCAGGGAGGGTCCATCCAGTCCAGCCTCCCCTCTCACACAGGGGCCAGCCAGTACCCCTGGAGGTCCAGCCACAGGGCAGAGAGGCCGAGGCCTACCCTGATAAGAACATAAGAAGAGCCCTGCTGGGTCAGACCAGGGAGGGTCCATCCAGTCCAGCCTCCCGTCTCACACAGGGGCCAGCCAGTTCCCCTGGAGGTCCAGCCACAGGGCAGAGAGGCCGAGGCCTTCCCTGATAAGAATATAAGAAGAGCCCTGCTGGGTCAGACCAGGGAGGGTCCATCCAGTCCAACCTCCCCTCTCACACAGGGGCCAGCCAGTACCCCTGGAGGTCCAGTCCCAGGGCAGAGAGGCCGAGGCCTTCCCTGATAAGAATATAAGAAGAGCCCTGCTGGGTCAGACCAGGGAGGGTCCATCCAGTCCAACCTCCCATCTCACCACAGGGGCCAGCCAGTACCCCTGGAGGTCCAGCCACAGGGCAGAGAGGCCAAGGCCTTCCCTGATAAGAATATAAGAAGAGCCCTGCTGGGTCAGACCAGGGAGGGTCCATCCAGTCCAGCCTCCCATCTCACACAGGGGCCAGCCAGTTCCCCTGGAGGTCCAGCCACAGGGCAGAGAGGCCGAGGCCTTCCCCTGATAAGAACATAAGAATAACCCTGCTGGGTCAGACCAGGGAGGGTCCATCCAGTCCAGCCTCCCGTCTCACACAGGGGCCAGCCAGTTCCCCTGGAGGTCCAGCCACAGGGCAGAGAGGCCGAGGCCTACCCTGATAAGAACATAAGAAGAGCCCTGCTGCGTCAGACCAGGGAGGGTCCATCCAGTCTAGCCTCCCGTCTCACGCAGGGGCCAGCCAGTTCCCCTGGAGGTCCAGCCACAGGGCAGAGAGGCCGAGGCCTTCCCTGATAAGATCATAAGAAGAGCCCTGCTGGGTCAGACCAGGGAGGGTCCATCAAGTCCAGCCTCCCCTCTCACACAGGGGCCAGCCAGTTCCCCTGGAGGTCCAGCCACAGGGCAGAGAGGCCGAGGCCTTCCCTGATAAGATCATAAGAAGAGCCCTGCTGGGTCAGACCAGGGAGGGTCCATCAAGTCCAGCCTCCCCTCTCACACAGGGGCCAGCCAGTACCCCTGGAGGTCCAGCCCCAGGGCAGAGAGGCCAAGGCCTTCCCTGATAAGAACATAAGAAGAGCCCTGCTGGGTCAGACCAGGGAGGGTCCATCCAGTCCAGCCTCCCCTCTCACACAGGGGCCAGCCAGTACCCCTGGAGGTCCAGCCACAGGGCAGAGAGGCCGAGGCCTACCCTGATAAGAACATAAGAAGAGCCCTGCTGGGTCAGACCAGGGAGGGTCCATCCAGTCCAGCCTCCCGTCTCACACAGGGGCCAGCCAGTTCCCCTGGAGGTCCAGCCACAGGGCAGAGAGGCCGAGGCCTTCCCTGATAAGAATATAAGAAGAGCCCTGCTGGGTCAGACCAGGGAGGGTCCATCCAGTCCAACCTCCCCTCTCACACAGGGGCCAGCCAGTACCCCTGGAGGTCCAGCCCCAGGGCAGAGAGACCGAGGCCTTCCCTGATAAGAATATAAGAAGAGCCCTGCTGGGTCAGACCAGGGAGGGTCCATCCAGTCCAGCCTCCCCTCTCACACAGGGGCCAGCCAGTACCCCTGGAGGTCCAGCCACAGGGCAGAGAGGCCGAGGCCTTCCCTGATAAGAACATAAGAAGAGCCCTGCTGGGTCAGACCAGGGAGGGTCCATCCAGTCCAGCCTCCCCTCTCACACAGGGGCCAGCCAGTTCCACTGGAGGTCCAGCCACAGGGCAGAGAGGCCGAGGCCCTGCCTGATAAGAATAAAAGAAGAGCCCTGCTGGGTCAGACCAGGGAGGGTCCATCCAGTCCAGCCTTCCGTCTCACACAGGGGCCAGCCAGTTCCTCTGGAGGTCCAGCCACAGGGCAGAGAGGCCGAGGCCTTCCCCTGATAAGAACATAAGAAGAACCCTGCTGGGTCAGACCAGGGAGGGTCCATCCAGTCCAGCCTCCCGTCTCACACAGGGGCCAGCCAGTTCCCCTGGAGGTCCAGCCACAGGGCAGAGAGGCCGAGGCGTACCCTGATAAGAACATAAGAAGAGCCCTGCTGGGTCAGACCAGGGAGGGTCCATCCAGTCTAGCCTCCCGTCTCACACAGGGGCCAGCCAGTTCCCCTGGAGGTCCAGCCACAGGGCAGAGAGTCCGAGGCCTTCCCTGATAAGATCATAAGAAGAGCCCTGCTGGGTCAGACCAGGGAGGGTCCACCCAGTCCAGCCTCCCCTCTCACACAGGGGCCAGCCAGTTCCCCTGGAGGTCCAGCCACAGGGCAGAGAGGCAGAGGTCTTCCCTGATAAGAATATAAGAAGAGCCCTGCTGGGTCAGACCAGGGAGGGTTCATCCAGTCCAGCCTCCCCTCTCACACAGGGGCCAGCCAGTACCCCTGGAGGTCCAGCCACAGGGCAGAGAGGCCGAGGCCTACCCTGATAAGAACATAAGAAGAGCCCTGCTGGGTCAGACCAGGGAGGGTCCACCCAGTCCAGCCTCCCCTCTCACACAGGGGCCAGCCAGTTCCCCTGGAGGTCCAGCCACAGGTCAGAGATGCCAAGGCCTTCCCTGATAAGAACATAAGAAGAACCCTGCTGCGTCAGAACAGGGAGGGTCCATCCAGTCCAGCCTCCCCTCTCACACAGGGGCCAGCCAGTTCCCCTGGAGGTTCAGCCACAGGGCAGAGAGGCCGAGGCCTTCCCTGATAAGAATATAAGAAGAGCCCTGCTGGGTCAGACCAGGGAGGGTCCATCCAGTCCAGTATCCCAACTCTCTGGAGGATCAACAACAGAGCAGAGAGGCCTTACCACTGAAATTTTCTCTTGGCACCAGATTACCCCTAATCTAGTGCTGACTGGAGACCTCCTGCCATTACAATAAATCTCCAGCTGATAAAAGTCAGTATCCCTGGAGAAAAAGCTCTTTTGGAGAGTGAATATGGCATTTTACCTTGCTGAGCACCCTGAGCTCCCAAACCTCATCCCTACCAGGCTGTACCTCCCAAATCTCCAGGTATTTCCAAACCCAGAGCTGACAAACCTACCGAGCACTGTGTTTCAGAGGTTGATTGCCTCTAAACATGAAGGTTCTCCTCAGTCACCACAGCTAGAAATCATCAATGAATGTATCCTCCATGAATCTATTGAGTCCCGTTTTAAAACTGCTTATTCCCGTGGCCATCACTGGTTTTGGTGGTGATAGTCATCATCATCATCATCATCATCATCATCATCATCATCATCATCATCATCATCATCATCATCATCATCATCATCATCATCATCATCATTATTATTATTATTACTTTACACAAGTTGTACAAGGGCTCCCAAGGTGGCTGACAATTTAAAATATACATGATAACATCACATAATAAAATCATTTAAACCACCCTGCCCTCCCAAACACAATAAAACCCAGTTAAACTACACTGGAAACATAAAAACAGCAATAAGAACATTGGTGAGGAAGGCGAGCCAAGCAGTTACCTGGGTGTAGCCTGCATGGGGCTTTTTACACAGTCCCAGTTCGAATTATTCCTTCCATCTAAACTGAATTAGATCTGCATTTTTCCCTCTGCAACATGCATGACTCATCTGGACCCTACCTTTCCCCCACAATATCCTGAAGGGGGTATAAGCCTCAATATTTGAAAAAATTGGCATCAGTAAACATGCAGCTCTCTGCTTTTTGCGTATTAACTTGCTGCCTCCAACGCTATACCAAAGCAGTCTTCCCTGATTGGCTAGGGCATAAGTATTGCAAGGCTTCCCTTAAAGTGACTGCGCTCCAGAAGCCCTAAGTTCTCTCAGCAGAGATTTGCCTCTTGTTATTTCCCTCTCCTCTGCTGTCTCCAATATTCTCTCCCCCCCGCCCCTGCCCTTTCAAGAAAAGAAAGAAAGAGGATCCTGCTGTGCTTGCCCCCCCCTTTCTGTTTCAATTGTGTGTGTGGGGATACAGGAAGACCTGAGTTCAAATTGATCTGGATTCAGCAGGATCCACAATGGAAAATGAAAAAATTAAGTGCAGAATCAGCCCTGGATTCATGGGCAGACACTAAAGACTCACAAGGACACCTAAGTAGTAAACTCAAACATTGCTAACTTAATTTCCCCTTCTTCTTTATGGTGAGCCTTTTGAAATGGGTGGTGGTGGCTGCAGATAGGGGGTGAGGTGAGGTGTGTGACAAAGCAGCTTAAAAGTCATACATGAAAGCAGCAGCCCTGTGAAAACTCAGCAGATCATCTTGGTCAGATACATGGTCCATTATGCACAGAGTGGGTCCGCATTCGGGGTGGAATGGCGGCGGCTAAAATCACCAATTATGCACGCTGCAGGCGACAACCGGGCGCAGAGTCAATGTATGCTGCCGAAAAAGCCGCGTTAGTGAGTTGCAGAAGAAAGTGGAGCTTCCTGGGACCAGGGCGGAACCAGAAGCAGCTCCGGAGTAGCCGCGTGCATAATCGGATACTCTGGGTTTTGACGTTGTTGCGTTCCGTCCCTTGTGTAAAGCGTTTGCTTCGCTTCTTCTTACTCCGCGTTCTCTATGCCGCCGTTTCAGCGGCCATGCATAATAGGCCCATCTGAGCAGCTTGCCAAGCCACTGACCCTGACCAGAGATTAGGACAAGTGCAGAATGAGTGAGTCTCTGAGGTAAGGTGACCAGATTTTAACAGCATTGACCGGGGCAAAGGAGGGGTCCTTGATTAAAAATTTGGTCTATATGGAGCAACAAAAATTTTCAAAGAATGCATAGAACACAAAATAGTATTGTAATATATATATATATATACATACATATATATATATATATATATATATATATATATATATATATATATATATATATATATATATATATATATATATATATATATATATATATATATACACTAGTAATCAAGCCCGCTGTAATCAAAATATAGCTGGCGCTAGGCAAGGGAGTTACCTGGCACCATGCGTTACCAGGAGTTACCTGGCACCGCTATGCGCGGCTCGCAGTTGCTCCCTTTTTGCCAGGGCGGGAATCGGCAAGGCCAATCAGCAGGCGCTTTGTGCCTGCCCATTGGCCCCGCCGATGGTCTGTCCAGAGGAAGGGGCCAATCGGCACCCTTCCTCATACCGGACAGAGCCCGCCCTAACTCCTCCCCCTAAGCCCTTACGGGCGGCGCGGACTGTGTTAATATATATACAAATAAATAAATAAATAAATAAATATATATATAAAATTTCAACATAAGTACAATTTGCCAGGTACCCCCAGATGTCCCTCCAAAAGTGGGACAATCTGGTCACCTTATTCTGAGAAGGATTGTCGGGTGGATCTAGAATGGGCTGGGAAGGAATGAGACTCCAGAATTCTTGGCCAAAGGTCGGTAAGAGTGAGCTCACTCCAAAATGGGAGGGTGGGCGGGTGTGATCAGGTTAATCTTGACACATCCAAGGTGAAAACTGAGCGAGGCCCCTCTCTGTAAGCTGCTGCAATGTCTCTGGATGTCCATACACATTTTAACTATGGGGAGGCCAAGCACATGACAGGCAGCTCTGTTGCTAGGCTGCACCATTTCCCATGGCCAGTGTGGGAACAGAATAGTGGAATAGGTTCCCCACCTCAGCTCCTGAATATGCAGAGCTGATAGGTCAGGGGCACTGTGCAGGTTGTTGTGCATGTGTGCTTGTTGACCCATTAGATTTCCCCAGCTGGGATCTGCATTAAAAGGGCTGAGTTTCTTCAGCCCTGACAGGGGTGGAGCCCTCACTGAAGATGCTGGCTGTGAAAAAAATGCAAGGGGGGGAGAGGATGTGGAGGGGGAGGACGGGACAGAGTGGAAGGAGCAAGGAATGGCACAGCTAGGGGCCAAGGGGTGCCATGACCCCTGGTCTGCCATGAAAGCTTGGCAAGTTCTTGCCAAGGGGGCAGCCGGGCAAAGCCCAGCCAGTCTCATAATTGGCCAGCTGGTTACATAGGCAAGATTGCCAACTCCAGCCTAAAAACTCCCTGGGAATGGTAACTGAGGGGTGGCAAGGAAGAGGTTTACAGAATTATTCCTGGGATAGAGGAGGAGGAGAAAGAGGTCCTTTTCTTTGTTTTGCACCAGGCAAGAACTTGTGGGAACTTGATGAAACGAATGATAAGTAGGCTTAGAAAGGAAGCCCTTCTTCACCCAAAGAGTCATGAACTCGTGGCATTCATTGCCACAAGAAGTGGCAGCATCTACATTAGTGGGCAGGTTCAAGGGAGGATTAGATAAGCAGGGGTCCGTCAGTGGCTACTAGCCACAATGTAGAGCGGGAACACTCTGGGGCAGTGAAGCTCTATATCGGGTATTCAAATTGCGGCCCTCCAGATGTCCATGGACTACAATTCCCATGAGGCCCTACCAGCATGGGAATTGCAGTCCATGGACATCTGGAGGGCCACAGTTTGACTATCCCTGATATAGATTCTTGGTGCTTAGGGGGCACCAATGGGAGGCTTTCTGGAGTTCTGGCCCTGCTGGTGGACTTCCTGAGAGGACCTGGGTTTGGGTCAATGGGTGACAAATAAACTTGGATGGGACGGGCCATTGGCCTGACCCAGCAGGGCTTCTCTCCTGTTGTTAGGTTCTTCCGGCCAAGGCCTGGAGGCGGGGTATTCAAACACTTCACTTTTCACTTGGGTGCAATAAGCATTCTAGAAATACAAAAAAATCAAGCTTTTAACAGTAGGAAGATCTCCAAACAGTTTCAAAATTTGCAAACAATATCGTACAATGAAAAACTTCCTTATCATAACATTCAAATGGTCTAGTCCTATCAATCCGCTGTTCTCTCAGGGGACCGAGCCTTCATGATGGCAACCCCTATTTTGAGGCCTGAAGGTCCTTCCAGCCAAGGCCTGGAGGCTGACGGAGTGCCCCCTGGCAAGGATTCCCATGTTCTAAACCCACTGGGTGCTGGCACGACCAGGGGCCATCCTTGACTGGGACAGTGGAAAACTCCAGCAGGGCTCTTCATGTCTCCAGAGGTGTCCAGAACTGCAGGTGGCTCGGGGGAGGGGGCAGGGGTGGGCTGGCATCTGAGGAGGGAGGCAGGGCTACTCCCCAGGGTGAGGCACCTCTGGCCTCCAGAACATCTGGCTTCTTCTTAGACCTTGAAGAAGTGCTCCTGGAGTAGGCTTGCCAGATCTAGGTTAGGAAATTTGACAGTGCAACCTGGGGAGGAAAGGGACCTCAGTGGGGCACAAGTTCATAGAAGTGACCCTCCAAAGCAAACATTTTCTCCAAGGGGATCTGATCTCCATGGTCTGGAGATGAATGGTAATTCCAGGGGATCCCCAGGTCTCACGTGGAGGCTGGCACCCCTATCCTGGAGATACCATGGCACCGTCTCCAAGGGGTAAAGAAAGGGTTGCCAGCCTCCAGATGGGGCCTAGAGATCTGCTGGAGTTACTACAGACCTCCAGGTGCCAGAAGTTGGTTCCCTTGGAGAAAAGGGCTGTTTGGGAGGGTGGACTCTATGGTACCATGCCCCAATGAGGTCCCTCCCTTCCCTCTCCCCAGGTTCCACAGCAAACATCTCCACCTTCTCCTCTCCAGAGTGTTTGGATTTTCCACCTCCTGAAGAGGAGTGGCTGCTTACTGTGTGTGTGTGTGTGTGTGTGTGTGAGAGAGAGAGAGAGAGAGAGAGATGAGCGGAGGCAGCAGCCTTGTGGAGGAGGGGGAGGGGCAGGCACATCATTTTGGGCTTGACTTATGTGCCTTCTTGGAAAGATAAAGCAGGGAGCGGCCCAGCGCCACAGGACACAGGCTGCCTGGTGATCATTTTCCCGGAGGAGCTCAGCCTTCTCAGAGAGAACTTATGGACAAGCAGGGCCATTTTTCAATTCCACTCATCCTTTGCCATATATAAAAAGGAAAGCTTTTGGTGGGGAAAAAAATTCTAAATTGAAAGCAAATAGCAAACGGGGCTTTTCTGGGTGATAAAAACTCCCATTCCAGAGCTTCCTTGTACAATATTTATTCTATCCTCCTTATAAGTACCCGGGCTGTCTCTCCACGTTATTAAAGTAATGCATTTGCTTAACCTCCACTTAAGTTCTCCTCCCGGCCCTCCCCCCTCCTGATTGTACAGCGCACTGCTATGCAATTTTCAATAGCTGGACAATTATATTAACTACTTCTGTTTGCAATGACAGGGAATCCCAAGGGTGGCCCTAAGGTTGAGACTTGGCCCCCTTGCAAATGCCACATCGTGAAGCCTGTCCTTTGAGTGAGCTTTGGAGGGGCTTCCAACACATCAGCAAGGTGCGGGGGATCTTTGCCAATCCTTTGTGACCCCACCGTCTTTGTAAACTGCATCTTCAAGAAGAGAACTTTTCTTGATCAGAATCCCTGTTTTCCAGTTGAGAGTAGGGTTGTGCGTTCCAGCCACTTCGGTGAGTCCAAAGTATGCTTCAGTGCTCACCGAAGTGGCCAGAGTGCGCTGGAGTGCGCAACCCTAGTGGAGAGCCCTGGACACTCACATGATGGATGTGCCGCTTGCAATTGGGAGATCTGGTCAATGCAGCAGAGTTTTGCCCAGTTGATAGACGCAGGATCCTCAGTGCAGGAAAGAAATCTCCCAAGAAGTATATTGCAAAAAGGGTCAACTTCCAGGGCCATTCTGCACTCATTCAAAATAGCACAATGGTTACAAATTGAAATCGCTACAGTTTTGCTGTTATGCACAACGTCGTTGACAATCTGCAACACTCCTGAAACCGATCCGCAAAAAGGGCTTCGTTGTAGTGCTTTCAGGGAAATCCCAAAAAGTGGATTCACCCTCCGGAAAGCGCTACACTCTTGCAACCAATCTGCAACACTAGCGGGAAAGTTCTGTGCGTTACCATTGTTGCGGTTTCTGCAAAGTCCCTCCCCCTAGCTCTCTCCTCTGATCTTGCGGTGAAGCGATCGCCATTTTTTTTCTCTCCGAGCGAGCGGAGATCAACGCACCGGCGAGCCTTCATTTACCCAGCGAGGCTTCCCTGGCTGCAGAGCTGTATTAAGTCACCAAGCACGAAACAACACATAGCCCCGTTTGCTGGTTTATTTTCCCTTTATTTTTCACTGTATTTTCGGCTGAAAACTGTGCCCGTGCCGGGGGGGGGGGTAATTTTTTTTTCACTCGGGGGGAGCGTGGCAACGATGAAACGGCAGCTCACGTGCCACCTGCTACCTAGATGGGTCTCTCCGTTGCAACGAATCAACACAGATTCGTTGCAACGTGTGTGTGTGTTTTTTAAAAACTTCCTTAAAGGGAAAGGGGCTTTTGGGGATCATGATAACGGCTGCCCATTGGCTGCTTGACAGCCAAGGGCAGGACGAGCTCAGCAATATCGCTTCCTGGCTAGCGATTTTTGCCAAGACCGGAAACCTGTGGGAAACGATAGAAACGCAACTGGATTCCACTACAAAGCCAGGTATGCATAATGACGAATTCCACAATTTAAAATGGCATTTTTTCATCCTGCAACCAATTTGCCACATAGATCCTGGTGCGGAATAGCCCCCAGTTATTCAGCTAGATTCAGCTCCCATTCAGGTTGCAGTCAAACTAAGAAGAGGAAGTGAAGCCTCATTCAAAGGGTACTTTCCTATTGCCAAGGGCCAGTTTGTCTGGCACCCTGTGTGTGGCAATATTGCTTCTAAAGGAGAGACCTGCAAAGATGTGTGTCTCCACAGAAGGCCATGTGAAGTGAGGGAGAGGACAATGAGAGAGAGAGGAGAGCTCAAAGGTTACCGTATTTGCCGGCGTATAAGACGATTGGGCGTATAAGACGACCCCCCAACATTTCCACTCAAAATATAGAATTTGTTACATTACATTACAGTACTATGGGCCACTATGGGCAGCTTTGTCTATCCCAACTGAAGTGCACCCAGCTTATAGGACGACACCCCCACTTGGAGGCATGTTTTTCAGGGGGAAAAAGTAGTATTATATGCCAGCAAACTCTGTAAATATTTTTGGGGATGTTAAAATATTTTTTATTACATGATCTCCATTCTATACAACACTATATATACAGCTGATTTTTCAAAGTATATATATCACTTTTAAGTACAAATCTTTCAAGTAACTAACTCCAGCTTACAAATTAGACAATTCAACATTAGCAACTTCGAAAATTATAAGTTATAAGATTCAAAGTTACACCAGCCACAAAAACAACCCTCCAAGGGTTAATTTCTCCCCCCCCCCCTTCCCAGCAGTAATTTATAGCTCAGAGGGCTATTCCCAGGTTAAGACAAAGAGAGGCAGGTTAAGACAAGGAGATCACACCTAGGGCCTTTTTGCACGCCTTCAAAATAGCACAATGGTTGCTAATTGAAAGCGCTACTGATTTGCAATAACGCACGACGTCGTAGACAATCTGCCACACACCTGAAACCAATCAGCAAAAAGCGCTTCCTTGTAGCGCTTTCAGGAGAATCCCAAAAAGTGGATTCACCCTCCGGAAAGCGCTACACTCTTGCAACCAATCTGCAACACTAGCGAAAAAGACCTGTGCGTTAACATTGTTGCGGTTTCTTCAAAGTCCCTCCTCCTGAGCCTGTCCTCCAAACTTCCGGCGAAGCGATCGCCATTTTTTTTTCTCCGAGCGAGCGGGGATAAACGCACCAGCGAGCCTCTTTCTGTTTAGAGGCTTCCCTGGCTTCAGTCCTTCCCCTTTAGTCACTAAGCACAAACCACAGAAAAGCCCGTTTGCTGAAATAAAGTCCCTTTATTTTTTACACATTAATTCAGCCGAAAATCGGGCCCGCGAGAGGGGGGGGGATTTTTTTTTTTCATTCGAGGCAGCGTGGCAACGATCATACGATCAAACGACAGCTCACATTAGGCAGCTGGATGGGTCTCTCCGTTGCAACGAATCTACACAGATTCATTACAATGGGTCTGTTTTTTTTGTTTTTTTTTTTTAAACCTTTCTTAAAGGGAAAGGGGCTGTTTGGGAGCATGCTAACGGCTGCCCATTGGCTGCTTGACGGCCAGGGGCGGGACGAGCTTGGCAATAGCGCTTCCTTTCTAGCGATTTCTGCCGAGACCGGAAGCTGTGGGAAACGCTACAAAACGCAACTGGATTCCACTACAAAGGCAGGTATGCATAGCGACGAATTCCACTATTTTAAATGGCGATTTTTCATTCAGTGACCAATTTGCAACAAAGATCCCGGTGCGTAAAGCCCCCTAGAGCCCCTTCGAGTGATGTAGTGTCTCCTAATGTCCCGGTGTTGCAAGATCCCATACCTCTGGGGTCAGCATGTGTTGTTTAAAATGTGCTACATTTTGAGTGTATGTGTTGCTTTTGCACCTAGGATTTCCAGCTTCCAGGGGGTGCTTGGAGGCATCAGCTGACCTCCAGACTATAGAGATCTGGTCCCCTGGAGAAAATGGTGGCTTGGGGGGGGTGGACTCTATGACATTGCATCCCGGCTAGGCTCCCTCTCCTCTCCAAATCTCCCATTGACCTCTTTGAAAGGATCATTGAAGGATCTCCACAGGGGTGCTCCCTTCTCAGTGGCGCAATCTCTTTGGACACAGCTAGTCCCTGCAAGCTGTTCCTCACATCCCCAGGAAGTCTAAAGCAGGGGTAGTCAACCGGTGGTCTGCCAGATGTCCATGGACTACAATTCCCATGAGCCCCTGCCAGCAATTGCTGGCAGGGGCTAATGGGAATTGTAGTCCATGGATATCTGGAGGACCACCGGTTGACTACCCCTGGTCTAAAGGAATCCAAACGTAGCTTTCCACGTCCCTCTCCCCAACACCCCCAGGACTGATTGTCAGTGCTCCCCATAGGGCGGCTGATGAGGAAGGGGAGCGATGCTTCTGCCCCTCTCTCCTGGAGGCCCAGCCATGCTTGGGGCTCCATTAGCAGAGGAGAACCCACCCCCACCCCCTCGCTAGAGACTGAGTCCCCCTCTACTTTTGCTCAAAACCTTCTGGCCACCCCAGGAATTGCTATTCTGCTGCGCTCCCAGGAGTCGTTGAGGCTGGAAGTTGTTTCTTCTACTCCCTCTTGCCCATCATCTTTCCCCTCCATGCCCTCATTGCCCTTGACCTCATTAGCCCTCAGTGCCATGCGAACGGATGGGCCATTGGCAGTGCCTGCTATTTTACACACATGGATTCCAGCCAGAGTGACAAGGCATTGTGGACAGAATCTCAGACTGCAACCAGGAGTAGATTCAAATGGATCTCCATGTTGGTCTGAAGTAGCACAACAAAAACCAGAGTCCAGGAGCACCTTTAAGACCAACAAAGATTTATTCAAGGAATAAAGAATAAATCTTTGCTGGTCTCTTTGAAGGTGCTCCTGGACTCTGGTTTTGTAAGCACTCGAAAGCTCACGCCTTGAATACATCTTTGCTGGTCTTCAAGGTGCTCCTGGACACTGGTTTTGTAAGCACTCGAAAGCTCACGCCTTGAATACATCTTTGCTGGTCTTCAAGGTGCTCCTGGACACTGGTTTTGTAAGCACTCGAAAGCTCACGCCTTGAATACATCTTTGCTGGTCTTGAAGGTGCTCCTGGACTCTGGTTTTGTAAGCACTCGAAAGCTCACGCCCTGAATAAATCTTTGCTGGTCTTGAAGGTGCTCCTGGACTCTGGTTTTGTAAGCACTCGAAAGCTCACGCCCTGAATAAATCTTTGCTGGTCTTTAAGGTGCTCCTGGACTCTGGTTTTGTAAGCACTCGAAAGCTCACGCCTTGAATCCATCTTTGCTGGTTTTGAAGGTGCTCCTGGACTCTGGTTTTGTAAGCACTCGAAAGCTCACGCCTTGAATCCATCTTTGCTGGTCTTGAAGGTGCTCCTGGACTCTGGTTTTGTTGCACAGCCAGGAGGGTCAAACTGAGGGCACAGGCAGTGAGGGAAGGGCCCAAAGGAAAAGGGCAGGGAGAAAGCAAGTGCTTTCCAACAAGTGTCAAAAGTAGCAGGTTTTATTACACACCTAAATTAACCTCAAATTTTTGCATGGGGCCCCTCAGGTCTGAACACCCTGGGGGCACCCAGGGACATCGATGGTCTCATCCCTGTGGCGAGATGTCAAGCCCCACCCCGTGGACATCGCTGCTAAGAAGAGGGAGGCAGAATCAAAGGAGATTCACGACCAGGCCAGGGGAAAGAGCGGCTGTCTGCAGTTGCCACTGCTTGTTTGTGATCCAAGTTGGGAAGGAGGTGTCAATCATCCTGATGGATAGGTGAGCTGCCATTGGAAAACATTTCTCAATTAGACTAAATGCATGCTGATTCCGTAATTAATTAGCATGCTTTTTAAACTGAGGCAGCAGGCTGATGTGTACTCCTATCAGCGGGCCAGCTGCAGAAACTTTCTGGGGAGGAGTTGGCTCTTAAGCTCGGAATAGAAGTGCCTCCGTCAGTGATAAACAGCTGCCAGCCCAGACGTCACATCCGGTCTGCGAGAGTCTGCCCCTTCGGTCCTGCCAGCGTCAGTCTTCCGAGCAGGGCCTTCTTCAGGTGCGAGCCTACCAATGGGCAAAGTCTACAACTGCATGGATATTATTGTTGTTGTTGTTAATTAATTAATTACCTGCCACTCCCGAGAGGCTCGTGGCGGGTTACAAAAATCCAGTTAAAACCCCATTAAAGGTAAAGGTATCCCCTGTGCAAGCACCAGGTCATGTCTGATCCTTGGGGTGACGCCCTCCAGCGTTTTCATGGCAGACTCAATACGGGGTGGTTTGCCAGTGCCTTCCCCAGTCATTACCGTTTACCCCCCAGCAAGCTGGGTACTCATTTTACCGACCTCGGAAGGATGGAAGGCTGAGTCAACCTTGAGCCGGCTGCTGGGATTGAACTCCCAGCCTCATGGGCAGAGCTTCAGACTGCATGTCTGCTGCCTTACCATTCTGCGCCACAAGAGGCTCTTAAAAGCCCATTAAAAGCCCATTAAAACTCATTAAAACTCATTAAAAAGGACTCCTTGGAGAAGAGCCTAATGATGGGAGCAATTGAAGGCAAATGAAGGAGACAACAGAGAACAAGGTGGCTGGATGGAGCCACTGAAACAGTCAGTGCAAGCTTAAATGGGCTCTGGGGAATGGTAGAGGACAGGAAGGCCTGGAGGATCATTGCCCATGGGGTCGCGATGGGTTGGACACGACTTCGCACATAGCAACAACAAAACTCATTAAAATGGACAGCCACAACACAATAACAACGTAAGAGCAACAACATGGCGGAACCCCCCAACCCCTCTCCCATCCTACGTCAAGAGGGAGGAGGTAGGAGAGACAAGAACACGGATGGCATCTAACATTAGGGGGACCTGAACTGATCTCCCTTCACTCCCCCAGCTTCAACCATAGGCCTGGCAGAAGAGCTCCATTTTACAGGCCCTGTGGAATGCTGGAAAGTCCTGCAGGGTCCAAAGCTCACCCGGGAGCTCATTCCACCATGTCGGGGCCAGGACCGAAATGGCCCTGGCCCTGGTGGAGGCTAGGCGTGCTTCTTTGGGGCTGGGGACCATATGTGTCTCCTCTGTTGTGCCCCCCCATTGTGGAACGGCCTGCTTGAGGGGGCCAGGAAGGCTCCCTACACTCCGGGCTTCCCGCAAACTCTGCAAAACAGAATTATACAAGATGGTTTCTCTGTGTAGGTAATCAGGTGGGGCTGTCCAAAGTGGTTCCCTGGGGTACTTGAAGAAATTATTAGGAACAGTGATCTATACTTCTGTGTCTCCTGTGCTGGACGGTGGCTCCTGCAGTGTCATTTTGCACCATTTAATATGCCAGGCTAACACACTTTGCTTCCATGCTGTGTTTCAGATTCCGGGTTGGGTCTCATTCCACTGCTCTTTGGCTGTCCGAGCCTGTTGATGGTCTCAATTCACTCCAGCTATGGAATCCTCCTGGAGTCCCTGTGAGAGAGGCAGCAGACTGTTAATACTGCAAAGGAAGCTGGGAAAAACAGGTGGCGTAGTGCCTCGTTTTGCTGCTGGAAACACAGAGGCCAGTTCCTCCATAGGCACCCTCAGCCTCTTCCCTGTTCCTAGGAGGAAAGACGGTATTTGGGGTAGCAGAGCTACAGCCAGGAGCAGTGACTTACAGACCAATCTCGCATCTGTGTGTATGAATCTGCTGGTGGTCTCAGGCCCCCCGGGACATTTGCCTGGCTTCGATCAGGGACAGGGCTTTTTTGGCCCACCCAACCTGGTGGAATGAACTCCCGGAAGAGCTAAGGACCCTGACGGAGTTACCAGCATTCTGCAGGGCCTGTAAGACGGAACACTTCCACCAGGTGTACGGTTGAGGCCGGGATGTGGTCCCGGAGTTACCATCAGGGGATCCCCTAGAACCAATGAGATCAGGACCCCTGCTCCTAATGAAAGAACTGCGGACTGCACGCTGGACAGGGGAGGAGATGGGGGCTTAATTTTAAGGAATTGCTATCTTTAATGTCTGGGGATTTTAACGGTTGTTGCTTTATTCTTTTATTGTAGACCATTGTCTTTGAGAGCGGTGGTGTATAAGTTAAAATACAAATATAAATAAATAATGAACAATCTTAACAGAGTTAAACCTTTGGAGATTTGGAATATCCTCATTTGGAATACTGTGTACAGTTCTGGTCACCACACCTCAAAAAAGACGTTCGGGCATTGGAGAAGGGGCAGAAAGGGGCAGCTGAAATGAGGAAGGGGTGGAGCACCTTCCTGGGAAGGAAGGCTAAAGAGATGTGGGTGCATGAGCATGGAGAAATGGCGACTGGGGGCTGACAAAATTTTGCCTGGGAGATTCTTTTCTCCCTTTCTTACCATACAAGAACTTGTGGTCACTCAATGAAATTAATGAGCTGGAGGTTTAAAACTACGACTAAAATAGGCGGTGCAAGAATGGAAAATATGGGGACAGTTGACCCATCGGATCATCAAGAGTCAGACAGGACTACATGGCTAACATCATCATCATCATCATCATCATCATCATCATCATCATCATCATCAAGCCTGGAATAGATCCGAGGAAGGGCTTCTTCGCCCAAATGTGGAATTCCTGGCTGCAGGAAGTGGCAGCGGCTGCAAACAGATCGCTTCCAGAGGGGATGGGATCAACATTTGGAGCAGATATGGTCCATCAGTGAGCTCTCTTCTGGGGCAGTGGGGCTCTATCTTCTTGGGTTTTTTTGGGGGGGGCAAGAGTGGGAGGGCTTCTAGATTTTACAGAGACTGAAGAAGGTTCCCTTATCCCAGGAACAGTTAAAAGTCTCACTGGTGGGGGGAAGGGCACCGAAAAGTATGGCTTGGGATGCAGGCAACTTTTCCCTGGGACCCTCAAGCAGCGGGCAGGGGAGGTAATTTTAAACTACACTGAATATGATAGATGTTGCTTGTGGAATGTGCCATTAAGGCAGGGCCAACTTCTGGTGATCCCAGTGGGTTTTCAAGGCACGAGGTGAACAGAGGTGGCTTTTGCCCATGCAGAGCCACCCTGGATCTCCTCGTTGGTCTCCCATCCAAATATCAACCAGGGTTTAGCTTCTGAGAGCTGGTGGGATCGGACTAGGCTGCCCCATGTAGGTCAGCCACAGCACAAGCTGAGCTGTAAGTCAGCAAGGAACAAAAGCAGGAGGGAAAAGGAAGAATAAGTCTCTGAATCAAGCAGGTAGGCAAAATTGCACTGATGACTGTGATTCATGAAGCAGGGGGTTTCAGCAGAGCTGGGCAGCCACTGAACTCTGCATGCGCTTAAGGGCCTCGGAAGGCAGAGCCGGGTGGGGACGACCCACATCCCATCGTGGCAGGACTAAAGAGCTCTTTGCAAGCGCTTTCAGATAGAGCCAGCAAACAATGCAGATGCAATCAATAGCTTGCGGAAGTGATAGGAAATTACCTTAATAAAACTTCACGGATGGGTTCCCGCGGTGACCAAATATCATGCATCGGGAAGGAAACCAATCGAGAGGCTGCCGGCTGCTGCAGGGGAGAAGAGCGTTATTAAAAGGGGTTAGGAGAGGACAAGAGGTTTCATCCATCAGAGAAGGAAGTTGTTTCAATAACTCAGTACTTTATTTCCTCTCTGTTTCCCTCCTGCTTGCTTTTCTCCCCTTGTGATTCCAGCATGTCGCAGCATGTAAGGCAGGGGTGGGCAAACTGTGGCCCTCCAGATGTCCATGGACTGCAATTCCCATGAGCCCCAGGGGCTCATGGGAATTGCAGCCCATGGACATCTGAAAGGCCACAGTTTGCCCACCCCTGATGTAGGCTTTCTGTATCTTCTACAGTAGATGTGCCCCATCTTAATCCAAGTAGTGATGGGATTACACCATGGGGCACATTCCTCTCAGATGCTTCCCCGGATGTTTTTCTTGGAACTTCTCTGTTAACTACAGGCGTTGAGTGTTCTCTGACCAATGTGGGATACCGAAAGCTGTTTCCCTGCCAGCTGCCAAACATCCTATATTTCCGCCTGGTGAACATCAAACACAGGGAAATGGCACACCAAATGCCTTTTGCATTACTCTTCCATTGCTTTGGAAGGGGAAAGTCTCTTTCATTTCTTTTGTACAATCATATACCTTGTAGCCATGGGTGGCCGCTGTGGAGATCAAAAAATCCAAACAGTGGGGCCACCTGCAGCTTGACAAGATGTTTCTGTAAACCTGGGAGAACAACCAGCTTTGCAGAGAAACCCAAATGTTAACGGAGAAAGATGAAAGAAAACACAAAACAGGGACAAACAGTAAGCTCTTGTTACTTTACCTTGTGTACTCTCGGCTGCCATTTTGAGCTTCCTCTGCAACTCAGGTTGCATCACCTGGGTGACCCAAATGGTTGCAGAGAACTCTTCGGGCAGTCTCATGAGAACATGAATTCAGGCCGGTTGCTGTGTTGGTTGGAAGCTGCAGGAAAAAAAATTGAGTTCAGTGGTACCTTTAAGACCAGCAGAGTTTTATTCTGGTGATAAGCATTGGTGTGCATGGTGGTGTTAAAGCTGCCACTGGACTCAGACTTTGTTCATGAGAACATGGTGCTTTCAAATGATTCTCTGTTTTATTTCATCCCCTTTGGAGAGGAGAGGAGGCTGAACCAGGAGTCAGAAATTAGAGAAGGGAAGGAAGAAAGGATGCAGAGAGGTGGCGTGGGGGAGAACAGACAGGTACCTAGGAAGGGGAGGAAGGAGATAGAAGGTTGTGGGGAGAGGGAATGTAGGAACTGTCAAGGGAGCAAAGAGCAGGGAGCCACAGTTAATGGGTGAGGGGGGAGTAGGAGAAAGTAGGACTCCATATTTGCAGAATCCTAAAGAATTCCTATCGCTAGAGGGCGTCACCCCAAGGGTCAGACATGACCCAGTGCTTTACCTTTAAAGAATT
Organism: Paroedura picta; assembly: GCF_049243985.1. NCBI lineage: Eukaryota > Metazoa > Chordata > Lepidosauria > Squamata > Gekkonidae > Paroedura > Paroedura picta. The sequence continues at coordinate 28,533,623 of NC_135372.1, forward strand.
CCTATCGAATCACCGAAGGTCGGACATGACTGAACGGATAGCATCGTAATCAAACTGTAAATGTAGTAGGAGACGTGTCATTCATTCATTCATTCATTCATTCATTCATTCATTCATTCATTCATTCATTCATTCATTCATTCATTCATTCATTCATTCATTCATTCATTCAATTTATATAACGCTTAAAATAGCATCTATAACTAGCAGTAGCATCCATTGGCATCATTATTTCCAGCAGACTCTTTGTCAATAGTTCTTCCCAGATTGAGATGTTTTTGTGGGGTGTTTCTTGCCAGGGGGTGTGGCTCAGATGGAGCAGGATCACTTGCCTATGGCTCCTAAGTATAAGAAGTAGGAGATTTCCAAGGAACCTCAGAAGACTGGAAATCCCACTCCCCCTTTTAACTTCTGCTCCAGTTTACCATCCCTGCCCTCTCCTCTCCTTTTCTTGCTGACAACCTCCCCCTGCCCACCGTGGAACCTAGGATCTTGATGTCTCTTGCGGTTGTTATGGCAACCCAAATCATCAGCTGTCAGGCTTGCTTGTCCTTTTCAGTGTCTGTGCATGCACAGAGATGGGTCTCACGTGGTTTCGAAGGGGGTGGACCTGCCCTGAAATTTGGATTTGTTTATTTATTGGTTCATGGTGGCTTCACCTTTCTGGCTGAGAAAGGCTTGATTGTACTTTGTCTAAAAGAGCAAGATGGCAGCTTGGGGGAACCAGGAAACCCAAGGTCCATTCCGCACAACTTCAATGTAGCAGAAGGCTTGCAAATTGTAAACGCTACTAATTTGCAGTTCCGCAAGATGTCGCACACAATCTGCCACACTCCTGAAACAGTCCCCCAAAAAGCGATTCGTTGTAGCGCTTAAAGGGAAATCCAGAAAAGTGGATTCACTCTCTGAAAAGCGCTACACTTGCAAACAATCTGCAACACTAGCAAAAAAGACCTGTGTATTCCCATTGTTGCGGTTCCAGCAAAGTCTCTCCCCCTGGCTCTCTCCTCCGAACTTCCGGCAAAGCGATCGCCATTTTTTTTTCTCGGAGCGAGAAGAAAGCAACGAACCGGTGAGCCTTCATTCACCCAGCTTCCCTGGCTACAGTCCCTCCACAGAAGTGCTTTAAAGCTCCCCTAAGTCCCCAAGCACAACACAGCCCCTTTTGCAAGTTACCTTTATTTTCAGCCGAAAATCACGCCCGTGCGGGGGGGGGCATTTTTCTTTTCACTCGGGGGAGCGTGGTAACAATGACTCACCAGCTCACACGCCAGCTGCCAGCTAGATGGGTCTGTTCGTTAGGAAGAATCAAGGCATATTCATTGCAACGTGTTTTTTTTTTTAACTTCTCTTAAAGGGAAAGGGGCTTTTCCGGAACATGATAACAACCGCCCTTTGGCTGTTCGTTTGACTGACGGCCAGGGACAGGACAAAGCACAGGAAAAATCGCTTCCTGTCTAGCAATTTTTGCAAGACTGGAAACCTGTGGGAAACAAATGAAACGCTACTGGATTCCACTAAAAAAGCAGGTATGTGTAACGCCGAGATTGCACTTTTAAAAATAGCATTTCCGCTTTGTGGGGCCAATTGGCAACATTGGTCCTTGTGCAGAAACACCCCAAGTCTTCACAGGGGCTTTCTGTCTGTCATCTGTCACTGTCCATCCGTCTGTCCCTCCATCCATCTGTCCGTCTCTCTGTAATCTATCTCTGTCCATCAGTCTGTCTGCCCGTCCATCTGTCCATCATCTATCTCTGTCCGTTCATCTCTCTGTCTGTCCATCTGTCTGTCATCCATCTCTGTCCGTCCGTCTGTCCATCTAACGATCCGTCTGCCCGTCTGTCTATCTGTCCCTCCATCCAGCAAATTTCTGCTTTCATCCATGATGTGGTTTTTGTGGTCCAGATGTTCTCTGTCTCACGGAGAGAGGTTTTGGTGAAGGGGAGCCCTGACTGGGCTGGGTCAGGCTTTGAGACTGGGGCATGAGCCATCCATCGGCAAGGAGTCCCGCAAGCTGGCAGCCACGTCTGAGCAGTATCTATTCGTCACTGAGGGCAATGATGCCTCTGATGCCAGCCAAGAGGTGCTGTTGGATTCTGCTGGATTCGTAGGGGGGGCTTAGAGTGGCTTTGCCCCCCCCCATCCCGGTCCATCAGCATTAAAACAAGGTCTTCAACATTACGCCTGACATTTTGTTCAGGTGTTAACTTTGTTTTTCTTCTTTGAATATTTCCTGGAAAAGGAGAAAACGATAATGCAAGCGTGTTTGAAGAAGCACGGGGGAAATGCAAAGCAAATATTAGACATTGTTTGCATGAAACAAATTCCAGATACGCTACTGTGAGCATTTGGGCAGCAAAGCCTGGAGTCTTGGTTTCAGTGGAAAGAAAATGATCCTCGCTGTGTTCTCTCTCTCTCTCTCTCTCTCTCTCTCTCTCTCTCTCACACACACACACACACACACACACACACACACACACAGAAAGGCACCCATTTCCCTCCTGAGCAAGACACTGAGAAATGCATCAACTATATTGTGAACAGTTAAAACACTTGAAATGGACATTCAAATTAGGCGGTGGCCTGCCCAGAACACAAAGGGCTGAAAACACCATCAGTTATCAGCCCCCCATGGCAGTCCCTGTCGAAGAGACGGGCCTACACAATGGGCCTTTCAAAATGAGACCTTGAAAGGCTAGAAAGGGGAGAGGAGCAAGTCTGATTTCCTGGAGGGGGTGGGTGGGTTGAGTCTCCCGGCTTATGGGCCACAGCCCTCTCCCCAACATATCTCTTCCAAGACATAAATAAGAAGGGCTTGTAATGAGCGTGTGGAACTCACCACTACAGGACGTACTGATGGCCACCAGTTTCCCAAGAATTCACAGGAAGCTGCCTTCTTCTGACTCAGGCCCTGTGTCCATCAGCTGCTCAGCCTGGCAGCAGCTCTCCAGGGTCTCAGGCAGAAGAGGGTCTTTCACATCACCGCCTGGTCCTTTTAAAACTGGAGATCGAACCTGGGGCCTTTTGCATTCCACTAAGCCGCAGCCCCTCTCAGTTGCGTGAGCTTTTAATAGGGGACTCGATGAATCCAGGCAGGACAGGCTCCTCAGTGGTGACTAAACGGAACCTCCGTTTTCAGTGAGAGTATATTGCTGAAGGCCAGTCTATGGGGGCAAAAACAGGGGATGGGTTTAGATGCTGGGCCCTGTTGGTAGGCCTTCTGGAGGCATCTTGATGGGCTGTTGGACTGGTTTGATGTCCTTCTGCCAAGTCAAGCATTCATTAGATTTCCCCCTCCCCTCTTGGAATGGCACTAAAAGCCATCCAGCTGCCTCCTTTACGATCTTCATACCCATCTCATGTGAGGAGTGGTCCTTCGATGGTCCAGCATGTACCTGTTATATTGTTGGCAGGTAACAATAAATAACATCAAGAAAACAAAGATCATGACATCTGGCCCTCTCAATTCCTGGCAAATAGATGGGGAAGAAATGGAGATAGTGACAGATTTTATTTTCCTGGGCTCCAAGATCACTGCAGATGGGGACTGCAGCAAAGAAATTAACAGACGCTTGCTCCTAGGGAGGAAAGCTATGGCAAATCTAGACAGCATCCTAAAAAGCAGAGACATCACCCTGCCAACAAAAGTGCGTTTAGTCAAGGCTATGGTCTTCCCAGTTGCAATGTATGGCTGCGAAAGTTGGACCATAAGGAAGGCCGAGCGTCAAAGAATTGAGGCTTTTGAACTCTGGTGCTGGAGAAGACTCTTGCGAGTCCCTTGGACTGCAAGGCGAACAAACCAGTCAGTCCTAGAGGAGATCAGCCCTGACTGCTCCTTAGAAGGCCAGATCCTGAAGATGAAACTCAGATACTTTGGCCACCTCATGAGAAGGAAGGACTCCCTGGAGAAGAGCTTAATGCTGGGAGCGATCGAGAGCAAAAGAAGAAGGGGACGACAGAGAATGAGGTGGCTGGATGGAGTCACTGAAGCAGTCGGTGCAAACTTAAATGGACTCCGGGGAATGGTAGAGGACAGGAAGGCCTGGAGGATCATTGTCCATGGGGTCGCGATGGGTCGGACATGACTTCGCACATAACAACAACAACAACAATAAATATTCCAGAGGTGCATGAATTCTTGGGTTACACAGGCTGCCAACCTGTTTCCAGGTCAACCAAATGAGATTATGGTTTTCTGGGGAGTCAGGAATGGGGCAATTGAATGGGCCAGAATATAACGACTACGTAAGGTAAGCATTTCACTACATTTAACATTTAATGGGTGTGGAAATGCCCTGAAAGCTCCCAAACAAACCTGCCTGGCCATGAAGAGCTACAAGACCCCTGTGTGTCCGTCTCTCTGGCCTTAGACAAATGATCAGAGATTGGTTCAGTGGTTGTGACTCACCTCTGGAATTCCCAACCCACTACTAGAGGCCAATTAGATTGAGCCCCCCCCCCCGCCCCCCAAGTGCAAGTCTTCCCTTTGGTTGGTTGTGCTTTCAGTTCAGTTGCACCCTCCTTATCATAGAATCATAGAACCATAGAGTTGGAAGGGGCCATGCAGGCCATCTAGTCCAACCCCCTGCTCTACGCAGGATCGGCCCTAAGCATCCTAAAGCATCCAAGAAAAGTGTGTATCCAACCTTTGCTTGAAGACTGCCAGTGAGGGGGAGCTCACCACCTCCTTAGGCAGCCTATTCCACTGCTGAACTACTCTGACTCTGAAATGTTTTTTCCTGATATCTAGCCTATATCGTTGTACTTGTAGTTTAAACCCATTACTGCGCGTCCTTTCCTCTGCCGCCAAGGGAAACAGCATCCTGCCCTCCTCCAAGTGACAACCTTTCAAATACTTAAAGAGAGCTATTATGTCCCCTCTCAACCTCCTTTTCTCCAGGCTGAACATTCCCAAGTCCCTCAACCTATCTTCATAGGGTTTGGTCCCTTGGCCCCAGATCATCTTCGTGATTGATCAGACCACATCAGTGACTGCTCAGACCACAAGAACTATTTCTACCCTGGCTTTGGTCAGTTTGACTGCTATGGGGTCTCCAGTCTGAAGTCTACTGCTTGATTGTCTTCTTATTGTTGGATGATGCAGGATCTGCAGTGACATGAGTCATCTGAGGAGATGACACGGGGAATCTGGCTCAAAATGACAGAGGGCATCCGAGGAGATGGGCATTAGTTATGGCACAGTTATAGGAACTTCTTGATTATTTTTGTTGCCCCCATCTTCAAGAAGGGGAAAAAGGAGTGTCCAGATAACTACCAACCCGTCAGCTTGACATCTATAGCTAGCAAAATTTTAGAACAAATCATCAAACGGTTGGTCCTTGAGCAGATGGCTGTAATTACTAAGAGTCATCATGCCTTTCTCAAGAACAAGTCATGTCAGACTAACCTTATCTTTTTTTTTTTTGAGAAAGTTACTACCTAGCTAGATCAGGGGAATGCTGTGAACATTGTTTACCATGATATCAATAAGGCTTTTGATAAGGTTCCATGTGAAAGTCTTATTGGCAAGTTGGTAAAATTCGGTATGGATCCCATTACTGTTAGGCGGACCAAGAACTGGTTGACAGATCATAACCAAAGGGTGCTTGTAAATGGTTCATCATCTTCTTGGAGAGGAGTGATGAGTAGAGTGCCTCAGGGATCTGTCCAGGGCCCTGTATTAATCAATATCTTCATAAATTATTTGGATGATTACAGGTGGTACTTGAAAAATTTGCAGACGATACTAAACTGGGAGGGGTAGCAAACATATAAGAAGACAGAATCAGGATACAGGATGATCTTAAACAGGCTGGAAAACTGGGCTAAAATGAATTTTAATAGTGACAAATGTAAAGTTCTGCATTTGGGCAGGAAAAATCAAATATAGGATGAATGAGATTTGTCTTGGCAGTAGTATGTGTGAAAAGAATCTGGGGGTCTTAGTAGACCATACACTGAACATGAGTCATCAGATGGAGAACCCACCACCTCCTGAGGAAGCCTGTTCCACTGAGAAACCGCTCTGACTATCAGAAACTTCTTCCGGATGGTTAGACAGAATTTCTTTTTAATTAATTTCACCCCATTGGTTCTGGTCCGTCCCTCCGGGGCAAGAGAGAACAACTCTGCTCCATCCTCTACATGTCAGCCTTTTAAATACTTGAGGATGGTTATCAGATCCCCTCTCAGTCGTCTCCTCTCCAGTCTAAATAGACCAAGCTCCCCCAACCTTTCTTCATACGTCTTGGTCTCCAAACCCCTCCCCATCTTTGTTGCCCTCCTCTGGACACGCTCCAGTTTGCCTACATCCCTCTTGAACTGCGGTGCTCAAAACCGAACACAGGACTCTAAGTGAGGCCGAATCAGAGCAGAGTAAAGAGTAAATTGTATGTCAACAATGTCCCCACCCCCACCCCGACACTCAATGGAGCACTGGATGGAACAAGGCCATCCATAGCAGGCAATGGACAAGTCTCCCCAGTGACTATTGGGACCAGGGCCCTGCCCTGGGAGCTCCCTCCTCCATCACGCCCCTTCATGCCCTGCTCTGGTCAAACAGGACTTCCAAAATGTCGAGGGGAGGGGTCTGTGGTACCGTGTTCCTCCAGCTCCTATAGAAATTTTTTTGGCTCCAACTATGCGGGGAGGGGAAAACATATTAAAGGAAAGAAAAATGTCAGGATTAAAGATTTGTCTCCACCCAAGCATGGAGGCATCGCCACAAGGGACTGGACAGAACGATGCATGCCCGGTCACTTGTGGGGCTGTTTTCATGTCTGGGTGGAGACAGATTGAGCATTGTGACAGGTTCTCTTTTAATTACTCTAAGCCCCCACCACTCGGAAGGCATCTATCCATTTATCTTTAATCTTGACATTTCTGTTTCCTTTACTATGTTTTCCCCACAGAGTTGAACCCTGTAAGACTCTTGTACTTGTCAAACATCTTCATTTATGCTGTGCGCTAATCCATGCCCCACTCTCTACTTCTATAGGTGGTCTTGTATCTCCCATTTCATTGTGTATGAAGAAATCTGCATGTACACGAAAGCTTAAACCCAGGGGTAGTCAAACTGCGGCCCTCCAGATGTCCATGGACTACAATTCCCAGGAGCCCCCTGCCAGCGAATGCTGGCAGGGGGCTCCTGGGAATTGTAGTCCATGGACATCTGGAGGGCCACAGTTTGACTACCCCTGGCTTAAACCTGAGTAAAACTTGATTGGCCTTAAAGGCGCCCCTGCTGGACTCAAACTTGGTTCAGTATAAGGCAGGTTTAGCTGTTCCCTGCATGAAACAGGATGAGACGGATCACTGCTCTGAGACCGCTGGACACCTCTGTCTCCGAAAAGACACCTCTTCCTCTTCTTTTTCTCCTCTCTCAGCCCCACCTACCTCACAGGGTGTCTGTTGTGGGGAGAGGAAAGGGAAAGCGATTGGAAGCCACTTTGAGACTCCTTCTGGCAGAGAAAAGCGGCCTATAAGAACCAACTCTTCTTCTTCTTCACTTGGCAGCAGGTTTGGAAAAGCATTTCAAGAGAACTGTCATCTTCTGGGGACTATCTAGCAGAGACAGGGAAAAGGAAGGAAATAAAAATGCATTGAATAAATTGTTCAGCACAATCAGTTCCCTGCACATTCTATTGCAAACGTATCATTGGCGACAATACACAGAAGCTGGAAGCTGCTAATGCAGTGAGGAATATATATAATATCCCTGGAGTGGGGGAATGATGGTTCGGAATTCATGCGCAAAACCTCACATGGGGGAGGGGGGTTGTGTCATTCATTCCAGTTCTTGCATATTGATGGACAGCTGTAGCTGTGGGGTACCCTGCATGGGGGACTATCAAGCAGACTCAGCCAGGGCTTGGCAGTTAGAATACAGCAAACATCCAGTGTTTTTCTGTAGCACTAGTTCACATGTTCAGGCACTGCCAGTGTACGGGCAATGCACACAAACTTCTCTTAAAATATCCCAAAATGCCCGGGAGCAAGGAAAGGATTTGAGAATGTTTGAGAGAAGACCCAGATCCCAAAGTCAGTAGCTTGAGCTGACTGCCCCAAGACCAGCGGAATCATAGAATCATAGAGATGACCTCATGGGTCATCTAGTCCAACCCGCTATACTATGCAGGACATCACAACCCTATCGCTCATCCACTGGAACCTGCCACCCCCTTGAACCTTCACAGAATCAGCCCCTCCATAAGAAGGCTATCTAGCCTCTGTTTAAAAATTTCGAAAGATGGAGAACCCACCACCTCCCGATGAAGCCTGTTTGACTGAGAAACCGCTCTAACTGTCAGGAACTTCTTCTGGAGATTTAGACAGAATTTCTTTTGCATTAATATCATCCCATTGGTTCTAGTCTTTCCCTTCGGGGCAAGAAAGAACAACTCTGCTCCATCCTCTATATGGCAGCCTTTTAAATACTTTGTTATCAGATGCCTTCTCAGCCATTTCCTCCCCAGGCTAAACAGACCAAGATCCCCCAACCTTGCTTCATAGGTCTTGGTCTCCAAACCCCTCATCATCATTGTTGCCCTCCTCTGGATATGTTCCAGTTTCTCAACATCTGTCTTCAACTGGGGTGCCCAAGGCTGAACACAATACTCCAAGTGAGGCCGAGCCAGAGCAGAGTACAGCGGTACCATCACCTCCCGTGATCTAGACACAATACTCTGTTTGATACAGGCCAAAATCCCATTTGCCTTCTTAGCCACCGAGTCACACTGCTGGCTCATGTTCAATGTATGGTCTACAAAGGCTCCTAAATCCTTTTTGCACGTACTACTGCCAAGACAAGTCTCCACCATCCTATATTGGTGTATTTGGTTTTTCCTACCTAAATGCAGAACTTTATATTTGTCCCTATTGAACTTCATTTTATTCAGTTTAGCTCACTTCTTAAGCCTATCAAGATCATCCTGTATTGTGATTCAGCCTCCTGTTGTGTTTGCTACCCTTCCCAGTTTAGTATCATCTGCAAATTTAATAAGTACCCCCTCTAATTCCTCATCCAAATCATTTATAAATATGTTGAACAGCACAGGGCCCAGCACAGGCCCCTGGGATACTCCACTTGCCATTCTTCTCCAAGAGGATGCTGAACCATTAACAAGAACCCTTTGGGTAAGATCTGTCAACCAGTTATCAATCCACTTGACAGAATTAGGATCCATGCCACATTTGACCAACTTGTCAACAAGAATATCATGTGGAACCTTATCAAAATCTTGACTGAAATCAACGTAAACTATGTTCACACAGTACTCTGTGTCCAGTTCTGGAGAAGAGTGATCAGATGCTTAAGGGAAGTCCTACGAATCCCAGCAAGGCGTTGGGCTAACAACTCAGGGCTGACAAGTCTAACATAATGAGTTGTGCCGACCCAGCTCTATCCAGCTGATTCCGTAGGTCATCTGTCAAAATGACCAGTGCTGTCTCCACACCGTGGCCAGAATGGAAGCCACATTGGAAAGGAACAAGTGCTGAAATTACCTCCAAGAATGCCAGGAGCTGGTTGAAGCCGGCCCTTTCAATCACCTTGCCCAGAAACACAAGGTACAAGACTGGCTGGATCTAGCAATGTTTTTTGAGTAAGGGACAAACCATCGCCTCCTTCAACACCTTGTGGAATTCTCCAGATGTCCGGGAGAGATTTATAATATCCCTGAGAGGCCATTCGATCTGATGGTTGCCAAGCACTGGCAGTCCTTAAGCAGTGGCTGGATAGATACTACTCATGGATGCTTTCATCTGATCCTGCATTGTCCAGATGGCCTATATGGCTCCATCCCATTATAGGATTACGTGAAATCCTGAATTTTCTTTGGTGGGGGGATCGGAAAATAAATTGCACAGGCTGGTCCCACACGGAGCTATCTGCTGCTGATCTAGGGCTGACTTCTCTTTCAGCAGCTGAAGTAGAGGGGGCTCTCAGTCCTCACAGCTCCAGTTGATCTTCTCGTGCAGGTCAACTTAAAGCAGCCTTTCCCAACTTTTTTACCATTGAGAAACCTCTTCATGCTTTGAGAAACCCCACAAGTGCTGCAATTGTGCAGAATATGGTTGGGAAGCAGAGCTGTGGACACAAACACTCGGGGCCACTCCCCGCCCCCTCCGGGCCCCTCATTGGCCACTTTGGGAGGGGTGGGTGAGTCGACATGACCATATATGGTCACATCACCCTATACATGTTTAGCAAATTTAATGCATATATTAAAAAGTCATTAACTCCCACCCATTCAGGAAACCCTTCCAGGGTCATCAAGAAACCCCCGGGGTTCACAAAGCCCTGGTTGAGAAAGCCTGGTTTAAACCGACCTGCAAGAGGAACCGGTCCCAGCTGAGGCAGATCTTGGTCTACAGAGGAAATCAAGCAGGTGACAAAGCACCAAGTCCTCCAGTAATCCATCCCACAAACACATTTGTCACGGGCCAGCCAGGTCTCATCCATCTCAAGGACTCCTCAGAAGAGAAAGGGCCAGCAGAGCCAGGCCAGCAGAAGCCAAGAGCAAGAGGAGGAGGTGAAAGATGCCAAGACTTACGGCCCAGAGCTTGTACCCTTCACCTTCCAGGTCAGATCCAGCAGATGAAAGCCTGTTTCCAGCCCTTTGCACCATTAGAGAGTCAAAGACACAGGCTTCAAGCAGAGCTGCAGGCTAAGAGAAGTGCTTGCTTTATGGCTAGATGTCAGATACCTACCGAGTCATTGCAGGACTGTCTGAACAGGTGGTGTTTAACAATAAAGCAGCCATGAAATTGGAGTCACCGTGGGTGGGCAGGTAGTTGTGAGTGTCCTGCCTTGTGCAGGGGGTTGGACTAAATGACCCTGGAGTCCCTTCCAACTCTATGATTCTAAGATCCTGAGGGCTGCTGTATGGTGTGGATGTTATTGGCTGATACCTCTATGCCTAAAGACACTGACCTCTTGGACAGCGTTATTGTACTTGACTGATTTCTGGACTCTTGAACTATGGACTTTGCATTGGCTTTTGTTTACCGGGAAGAACAGTGAAGGATGCTGAAACCAGATACCTACACCTGGCCTGTTATTGCACTGCTTTTCTGCATGCCCATTTCTTTACCACCCATTTTGTTACCAGAGAAAAGAGAACCCGGAAACTTTAGTATCCCTAAGAGCAACAGAGTCTAGCTCATTAGCTAGCCGTCCTTCGGCTGGTCTTGGGAGGGTCTCTGATAATGGCCGTGAATGCTGCTGGAAGTGTCCCAGATGGCTTTTGGTCTCTCCACTCTTTGCGGCTATGATTCTAATGACATTTACTTGGAGGTAAAGCCCATTGATTCCCTCTCTAAGAGGCCCATTATAAAAGAACAAGGGACATGGCCTGGGAGCCAGGCTGCTGATTCAACCTTGTAGCCTTGATTCAGGTGAGTCACGCCACTAGAGCCGGTGGGGCGACTTGTGTGAGCAAGGGATTCAGGAATGGCTACCCCCCCTCCAAGAGTGACTGCAATGACATCTCTGTAAAGAGCTGATTAAAATTAAAAGATCAGAAGCCAGCCACAAAGAAAGCGGGAGGAGAGGAGGAGAGGGGGATAGAAACCACAAAAAGCAGTGGACCCCCTATGTGACAAGGCCATAGCACTGAGAGCCATTAGGCCTCAGAGGCAATTATGGGGTCTCCAAAAGGGCTTGAGGAAATTTATTGGCTTCTTTGCCGTACTGGGGGACTTTGGGGGGAACAGGGTTTCCTCCTTGGTCTCTGTGTATATGTGTGTAGGTACATGTTGCACAGGGGTAGTCAAACTGCAGACCTCCAGATGTTCATGGGCTACAATTCCCATGAGCCCCTACCAGCAAATGCTGGCAGGGGCTCGTGGGAATTGTAGTCCATGGACATCTGGAGGGCCGCAGTTTGACTACCCCTGATGTTGCATATGTGTGCACACCGGTCAAACGTCTGGCTTTTGATTCCCCACCTCCCCAATCTTCTACTCTGGTGGTCAAAGGTCTCCCGCCACCCCCTACATCTCTCCGGCTGTGCGATTTTGGATGCAATGGCGGATTTCATTTTGGGATGAAAGTGAGAGCCCTTGAAGCACAAAGTGTTGGTCATCCTTCTGCGCTGTCTGGAAACTTCCTTCTCTCCTCCTGCACCCATTTCCCAGAATAGTGACGTTCATCGAGGATTAAGCAATGTTTTTTCCTGGCTTGTTGCTTCCTGGCCGGACTCTGTCCTGGGTTTCCGGAGTCTGCCTTGATTCTGTCAGCGTCTCGATCCAGGCCTCTCTCTCTTGGATCTGGGCTGGTGTTTTCTCTTAACGTGGCCTACTGCAGGACTGGCCACACAGTAGGTCTGTAATGTCCATGAATTACAGTTGCCCTGAGTCCAGGACTTCTGGAGAGCCACAGTTAGGCTACACCTGATTCCAGTGAATCCGAATCAGAATTTATTATCCGGCCAAATACCAGGAAGTCACACAATCCAGAAATCGAGGGTTTAAATTACAGTGTTAACAAGTATAACAATTAAAACTCTATTTAGTATAATCAAATCATGAGGTACTAAGTTTAAAATTTAAAACTGCATAATTTGTACATCAGCCCTGAATTCAATGTCAGCTGCCAAGTTTTGCAGGCTATAGAGAAAAACTTTTCTAGTGGCTCTCCGAATCTTAGATTTAGTGCTTGGATTGCAGATCCACTGGTCTGAGCAGAGGTGTCCGCATTTTAGGGTGCACCTCTCCCTACGCAACCCCCCCCCAGCTCTTTCCAAAACAGAAGAATGCTGCAAATTAATGCAATATGGTGACATCACCTGGAAGTGATGTCACTATGTCGGCATCATTAGTGAGGTGACACTCTGGTTGTTTTGGAAGCTAATTCTACCATCGAGTTCATGCCCACAAGCTGAGTGTCACCCTCAACTTTGCTGATATGCTGACAGCACTTCTGGGTGATATCAATACGTTGTGTTAATTGTGGCACTCCTCCCCCCCTCCTGCCCCCCAGAATGTGTACTCCATTCCCCTCTGGCAGCTGTGATTCCCCCTGGCAACCCTGCTGAATGTTGCTTTGATGTTTTAGAGCTCATGTGGTCCAGATCCTGAGTCCCCAGAGGACCTGGTTGGCCACTGTATGAGATGGGATGCTGGACTAGATCAGCTCTTGGGCTGATCCAGCTGGGCTCTTCTGATGTCCTTATGTCTACTTTATTGGTGCAAGAAGGTTCTATCCTTGGCCAGGGGAGCCAGGTGGCTCGCTTAATACATGCTTGGCTGGTGTTCTGCAGGTTCAGGACCTGCCAAGGGCCACCGTGCACAAATCTCCCCTGGCCTTGGCATGGAGGGATTCCCGGCCAGGCTCCTACAATGACCAGACCAGTGGAAGAGCTTCTAACCTTTGGCGGCTGCAATTACATTTCCATTCCCCCAGTTTCAAATAACTTTATTAGCAGAGTCTCTGAGTGTCGCCAGAGTCACTAAAGCGGGCACACGCAACGGAGAGCAAGTTTCTATTTTTAAATTTAAAATGGCAAGGGGAGAAAACAGAGCTGCAGTTGTGCCTGACCATAATTCGCATTTGCAGTTTCTGGCGGAGGCCAGGAAAATTATTATTAACAGAAGTAGCAACAGCTGCAGCTGCCAGATCTCACTATGATGGATCTCCACAGCGCTTAATTTCTGAAATAATAGGTACAAGGACTCAAGCCTGCTTGGCAGCCAGACAAGAGACTCATTGCGGGATGAGACTGAAGGCCCGGGCAGACTAGGAGTGGGGGGATGGAGGGGGCGAGAAAGAGAGGCCGAGAACGAATGAAAAAATAGCGACCCCAATTCTCCGCATGGCCACATCTGTGGATCCTTACAGCCAGAGACAAGAGCCTCAAAGGCACAAGATAGATCTTTCTGCAAACCTGGAAAACATGTCTGGTTCATAGAAAAATCTATACTCCAAAATTCTCTCTGAATAATATTGGTCATCCACTGCTCTTAACCACCACATCACTCTCCAGCCAGGGAAGACAAGGCTGAGGGACAGTGACTAGCCCACTAGTGGTGGTTTTATGTCAAGGGAAGGATTGGACCTGCATCTTCTGGATAGTAGTCTTGCGCATTGATTGTGCCTCTAGCAGGGCCAGCCTGAGTGTTTTCGGCCCTCCAGGGGACTCCTGACTTTGGCACAAACTCCTCCCTCCCGACATGACCCAGGCGTGGATACAGCCACCAAGATCTAGGTGCCCCCCTCCTGCTTCAGCCTGGGCATGCGTGGCACTGGGCAGCAAGGAAGCAGGCCTCTGCCAGCCAGGTTTGTCAGGTTGGTGGCCACCTGCTCCCCCACCCTCCACAGAGAAGGCAGCTCGGCTGAGCTTGGTCTGACCTTCAACACCCTCCCTGATCACAGGGCTGCCAACTGCAGGAACATCAGACCCGGAAGATCCAAGAGCAGCCCTTAAGGAGTGGGGCCAGGGAGAAGAGGGGCCTTTGTAGGACCTGACCCTCTGCATTCCACCTTCTGAAGCCATCGTGTTCTCCAGCAGAAGTGGAATCAATGGTGTTAATGAGTAAGAAATGTATGTCATCCCCAGGCTCTGGTCCGGCTTTTATCACGTTCCTAGCTCCAGGATATGGGATTCCTGGAGAATTGGGACAATAAAAACAGAGTCCAGTCACACCTTTAAGACCAAGAAAGATTTATTCAAGGCATGAGCTTTCGAGTGCAGGCACTCTTCCTCAGACTATGAACTCCCTTCATGACAGTGGGAATATATAGCAGAAATTAATTCTATTAAATTAGTAAACTGAGTCACACATCCAAAAACAGCCATATGATAATTCTTTGCCAAAACAGCCAATCAGTCCCCTGGAATTCAGTTGTAGTTCACAGAACTGTAGTTCACCTTATAGTCACATTATCAGAAATAAAATAAATTGTGAGGAATATGGATACACGAGTTAAACAAGGTTAGCATGAATAGTGAGATAAAAAACCTATGTCCTTGTTGAGTCCAGGGTACGCCTGGGCACCACATTGGGGAGCTCTGATACGGGGACTTGCTGTTGTGGATCCAAGTTTTGCTGTGTTTTCTCAGACGTTTCCTTTGGCACTCTGAGATTCCGAACTTCAGCTCTGCAAGGTTGGCTCCTTGGCAGCTCATGCCAACACGTCCCTCTCCAGGTACCTTCCTAATGAAGGCTTCTCAGCAGGCGTAATTCGGCTTTCTCTGGAGAAGAGATTAAATAGTTGGGTAAAACACTCCACGACCAAAATGACTTTATTTTTCTCTCTCCCCCTCCTGGAACGTACTTGCTCCAACGGCACAGATGTAATACCTGCTTTTAAATTCAATTAGCGGTGACTCAGTTGTGCTGCTCGAATACATTACCGCAGCTTGAGATGCTGCATGTTATTCTTTTAAAAGCACCAGAAACAACCCAGAAGATTTCCCTAAATGCATATTAATTCTCCCCAATATGTTACGCACGGTAACAGTGTTTGACACTGATTTGGGCTTTCCCCCCCCCCCCTTGCTGTTCCTTCCCCACCCGCCATCAAGGGCGGAAGACAAGGCACTGCCAGTCAATGCGCCAACCCCAGTGCACCATCCCCCAAACGCCAGCCGTGCCTTGGACCTGGGCTGAACCTCTAGCACGGGCATAAAGCCACATGTGAAACTGCCTTGCCTGGAATCAGTCCCTTGGGCCAGCAAGATCAGAACTGCAGCAGTTCTCTGGGCTTCTGGCACCTCCTGCCTGGTCCTTCCCCCTGGAGACAGCATTGAGTCCAGGATCTTCTGCATGCCAAGCAGATGCTCTGCCACTAAGCCATTGGTTGTAACTCCTTGGAAGCACGGATTCAAATGGGCCAGGGATGTAGGACTTCTCTCCCCCACCCCTGCAACTGCACTGCCCGGCAAGAAATTTGCCTGAGTTTGATGAAAACTCTTGTTTTAATTTATGCTTAAACATACACCCCACATCCTTAGCCCTGAGCAGGGTCAGCATTTGCTTGTGTCACATTGAAGCAAAAAAAGGAAAAACAGCACAAAATGATTAAGGGTGGGAATGGAATGCTAATCTCTAGTCGTCTTGCTGCAAAAGAAGGCTGCCTGGGAGAGGGAGCTGCATGTGAAATGTGTGTTGTCCCCGTTTTACACCAGAGAATCCTTGGAACTGTGCTTTGGTGAAGGTGCTGAGGCCCCAACTTCAGCAGACCTCAGAAGCTAAACAGAGTCACAAACCCGGAAGCCCTAAAGATACAGGCAAGGGCAAACTACCTCTGCCCATCTCTTGCCTCGGCCTGGAAGATCCAGACTAGCCCAATCTCATCAGAACTGAGAAGCTAGGCAAGGTGGCTCTGGTTAGGACTGGGAGGGGAGAACACAAGGAAGTCTGGGGGTGGTTGTGACACAGAGGCAGGCAATGGCACACCTGCTCTGTTCATCTCTTGCCCTGGCCTGGATGGCCCTGTCACAAGCCGTCTCTATCAACTGAGCCCCCCCCCCCCAGCCTCTGTTGCTTTGGGGAACCAGATTTATTTCACACTATGGGCATTTCCGCACATCGAAAAAAATAGCGTTACCCTAGCATAATTTCATAACGCTAAAAGTTATCGCGCTTCCAGCCATTCCTCACCTTCTTCTGGTCTTGCTTCCATCTGGCACCTTTTCATGCTTCTTACACTCCACATGCCTGCTTGAAATGGTGGAAGAGAGCAATGTGCTTTACACACAGCTCTCTTCTACCTGTCAATCAAGCCAGGCAACCAATCCCCTTTCTCAACCTTTTAAAGGGCCCGCAGTGCCTGCTAATTTAAAAAATAAAATCCTTCTCTGTTGAAACACCTATGTATCTAATCATAGTTGCATAGTGCTTTGTGAAAGCCAGCCCTTATGGAATCACAAGTCTTGAATCTTTTAAAAATTAATCTTGTTCCTGATTTTTTTTTTTTTTTTTTTTTAGCGAGGCATGCTTTGTGTGACAACTTTGGGGAAAAATTATTTTTGGCTTTCCCTGCATGATTGAATGCCAATTCATTGCTCCAGGCAGTTTGCTCTTTAAAAAAATAATAAAATGTTCCCGGGAGAAGGGAGAAGGAAGCGGGTGCGAGGGCAGGGCATTGGAGGCGGAAGTAGCGCTTCTTCACCTCCACGCATTTGTTTGGTTGGTGGCCTGCTGGCTGCTCTCCTCTAGCTGGTGCTTTTTAGGCTGGGAAAGCCACTTTATGCGATTCCCAAACTAGTGCTTTTAAATGGCGGCTGTGGTGTTTGGTTTGCTGGCCAGATGCGGGAGGTTTGTGACATCATGTGAAATGCCAAAAATGTAGCGTCTTCATATGGTAAGTATAATGCTACATTAATGGAGTGTTGAATGGCCTCATAAATCTTCCCCTCCATTACCAGGTGCTATAAAATCTGTGAGTATCTATGCTTTGACTTGGCTGATGCAGGGTCAGTTTTGGGGTGCACAATGGAGGCAGGAATGATGCACTGACCACAAAGAAGATGGTTTCCAGGAACAGATTAGCAACATGGGTCTCCAGGCAGACACAAGCGAAGCCTGGTGGGAGGCACGTCCATTTCGAGAGCCATTTAAATTTTCTGTAATGCTTTCTAGCCTGAATAGGCTTTTACAGATGAGCCCCTAGGATTTGACCTGTACCAGTCTGCCCTTTCCCAAGAATCAGACTCCATGGCACAAGGGCTGCTTATTGAGAGAGGCAGGCCAAGCCACGTGTGTGTGTGTATGTGTGCATGTGTATGTGTGTGAGTGAGTGCTCACAGCTCTATCAGAAGGAGATGCAAAGCAATCTGGCACACTGCCAAGCAGAGCGGCAGGAGGAGGGGGCAAGAGGGGGATTATGCCTGGGAGAGAGAAGGCGGAGGAGGAAGTCCTTTCTTCCTTTCCCACCATATAAGAACTTGTGAGCCTAGAACTTAGGCAGATGGTGAGTGGGTGGGCAAGAAGGGACGTGCCAGTGTTTGTCTCTTGTGGCCCTTCCTTGCCTACCCAGGGAACTGATGATCAGCACTGTGGGATGGTAGGTGCATTTCCTCCAGGCCAGGCTGGATTCTGGAGATTTTTGTTGGAGGGGGAAGGGGGAAGGGATCACTTGGGTATGAAATTGGAGTCACTGGGTGGGCAGGTTGTTGTGACTTCCTGCATTGTACAGGGACTTGGACTAGATGACCATGGAGGTCCCTTCCAACTCTATTCTATGATTATAACATGTAAAAGAAAGTCCTTCTTCACCCAAAGAGTCCTGAATGCATGGAATTCACCACTGCAGGAAGTGGTGGCTACAAGAATAGGGAATTGGGTCAGTATCTGGAGCAGCCATAAAGTATAGATGGAGCACTCTGTCTGGGGCAAGGGATGTGCTGTCTTCTTCGTGCTTGGGGGGAGCAGGAGTTAGGAGGGCTTCTGGACTTCTGGCCCAGCTGGTGGACCTCCTGGTGGCCCTGGGTTTTGGCCACTGTGTGTGTGACACAGTGTGTTGGGCTAGATGGGCCACTGGCCTGATTCAAAATGGCTTTTCTTGTGTTCTTATGTCTGGGGCAGTGATGTTCTGTATTCCTAGTATTTGAGGATAATTCCTATTTCTGGCTGGGAAAGCCCGCAGTGGGGGAGCTTCTGGAGTTCTTCTGGCCCAACTGGTGGACCTTCTCGTAGCACCTGGAGTTTGGCCTCTGTGGGACACAGAGTCTCTTATGTTCTTACTAGGTTTTGAAAGGCCGCCCCCGGGCGCCAAACACACCCACCGCCCCAGGGAGGCAGCGGGTGTGCGCCGCAGGCCCGGGGAAGCTCTCCCCAGCCACCCCCCACGGAGGCCGCAGCTTACTGGCTTGTGGCTGATGCTCCGTGTGTGTGTGTGGGGGGGGGGGGGCTCCCGACTGGCTAGAACTCCTGGGTGAGGGCCCGCCCACTCTCCACCCCAAAGACCCTTAACCAAATATGGTACTGCTCAAAGAGCAGTTACAGATGCCTGGGGCAGTGATGCTCTGTCTTCTTGGTGCTTGGGAGGCATCATTTGGATGGCTTCTGGAGTTCTGGCCCCGCTGGTGGTCCTCCTGATGGCTCTTGGGTTTGGGCCAGTGTGTGACAGAGTGTTGGGCTGGGTGGGCACTTGGCCAGACCCCAAATGGCTTCTCTTAAGTTCTTGTGAACTATTGACACCATGGTCAAAGAGAAGAACTGGTCTTCATCATTGCAGGGCCTTCCTCCTCTTTGAGACTCTGGAGTAAATCATCTTAAATATAGATGGTAAGGAATACTACAGATTAAATGGTTGCCAACCTCCAGGTGTTGTCTGGAGACCTCTTGGAATTACAGCTGGTGACAGAAGTCAATCCTCCTGGAGAAAGTGGCTGCTTTGGAAGGTGGACTCTATGGTAGTCTAGACCAGGGGTAGTCAACCTGTGGTCCTCCAGATGTCCATGGACTACAATTCCCATGAGCCCCTGCCAGCAAATGCTGGCAGGGGCTCATGGGAATTGTAGTCCATGGACATCTGGAGGACCACAGGTTGACTACCCTTGGTCTAGACCCATGAAGTCCATCCCTTCCCTGAACCCTGCCCAGCATTACCTCCTCCCCCAAATCCACACCCCATCTGGTCCAGTAGCAGCCCAGGCCCTGGGCTACTGTTCTGACACTGAGCCCTGACAGCCCTGTTCCCCAAAGCAGAAATGGATCCTGGAAGGACAACAAGGTTTGTTCTAGTGACACCCATTTGTCTGAGTAGATATCTTTTTTGTCAGAAAGAGCCCATGCCTGGTCACTTGGCAAATAAAGCTAGGGACAAGTGCCTGAATCCGGGGTCCAGAGGGCCTGCAGGTGCCCTCTGAGAGCCAGTTTGGTGTAGTGGTTAGGAGTGTGGACTTCTAATCTGGCATGGTGGGTTCAATTCTGCGCTCCCCCACATGCAGCCAGCTGGGTGACTTTGGGCTTGCCAGGGCGCTGATAAAAGCAGTTCGAGCAGTAATATCAGGGCTCTCAGCCTCACCCACCTCATAGGGTGTCTGTAGTGGGGAGAGGAAGGGAAGACGAATGTAAGTCCCTTTGAGACTCCTTAGGGTTCAGAAAAAGCGGCATATAAGAACCAACTCTTCTTCTTCTTCAGTAATATCAGGGCTGTCTCAGCCTCATCCACCTCACAGGGTGTCTGTTGTGGGGAAAGGGAAGGTGACTGTAAGCCGCTTTGAGATTCCTTCGGATAGAGAAAAGTGGCATATAAGAAGTAACTCCTCCTCCTCCTCCTCCTCCTTCTTGTGTCAGCTGGCACCTCTCCTGCTGCTTGCAAAGTGTGGTTTAGGAAATGGGTGGGGCCAGGGGGGGGCTTTGTCTAGCAGGGCTTCTGACTGGCCAGTGGATGCAGATTAAAGTTACCTCAGCGAATATGAGCTTCCCACCCATGCTTCAAAAATGTCCCCTAAAAAACTGTGAAAGGAGGGGGAGGAACAATTTGGAGCCCCCCTCGCTCCACCAGCCACATGCCTCCCTCCCTCCAGGATGATCACAAGTCCGTTTCCCTGTCTTCCAGAAAAGCTCTTGGGCTTCCATGCTGCCTGGACCATCCTCAGTTGGCTGCTTGTTCTGTCTTTGCAGCTTTTGGTTCCTTTGCAAAAACCTATTTTTTGGCACACCGAGGGAGAAATCTCAGCAGGTCAACCTCCCCCCTCCACCTGGGGGAAGCCTGATGCTGCTACTTTTCAGACGGGCATGAAAAGGGCCTTGCAAACAAGAGTTGCTAAGGATTTGCTCTACCCCAAATGCCACTTCTTCCTTTTGAACTTTGGGTGTTTTTTCAGATATCCTCCGAATGATATTTGATATCAGCGTTTGACATTGGTTGATATTTTTCCTCCTTCCTTCTTTCTCATATGTCTTGATGGCTTTTCAACTCACCCAGAGTCCCCAAGGCATGTGACATTAAAAAAAATGGTGATTCTAAAGCTAACAGCAATGAAATTAAAATAGCAGCAGTTGAGTTTACAAGAGCAAACCATGAAGGCCAAAGTAAAAAAATGGATTGCTTTACTAACCGAAGAGCCAGCTTTTCACTGCTTCTTCCAAAGTGTCATCAGGAACTATCCAAAGCAGGTCTCCTCGGAAGTCAGTCCCATTGTATTTCCAATAGGAAGGTTTTCCATTAGTTACAACCAAAGTTGCTTATCTATATATCTTTCTGACACAATCCTGCAAAGGGCATCTGCCTCATCCCGAGGGAGGCCTGGCTGAAATAGGGCTGGGAAATCCAGGTGGGGAATTCCTGGAAACCCTGAAGCGTAGCCTGAGTGGGGCAGCGACTGGGAAGGAGATGCAACTGAGCAGGGATGTGATACCAGAGAACTCAACTTCCAGGGATGTCATTTTCCCCCTGGGGACCTGGTAGCTGTAGTCTTTTTAAACATGTATATCACTTGTGCTTGCTTTGGCAGCACATATACTAAAATTGGAACAATACAGAGAAGATTAGCATGGCCCCTGCGCAAGGATGACACGCAAATTCGTGAAGCGTTCCATATTTTTAGGAAAAAAAATACACACAAAAAAAACATGTATATCACTTGTAATTCCAGGAGGAACAGAGGGACTGGTTGGCCACACTGTGAGATGGGGATGCTGGATTAGAGCCAGCTTGGGGTAGTGGTAAGGAGCAGCAGTTTATAATCTGGCGAGCCAGGTTTGATTCCCCGCTCCCCCACATGCAGCCAGCTGGGAGACCTTGGACTCCCACAGTACTGATAGAGCTTTTCCAACTGAGAAGTAATATCAGAGCTCTCTCAGTCTCACCTCCCTCACAGGGGGGCCTGTTGGGGGGAGAGGAAAGGGGAGGTGATTGTACACGGATTTGAGACTCCTTCGGGTAGATTAAAAACAGCGTATGAGAACCAGCTCTTCTCAGCTCCCTTCTTCTTCTTAACCATTGGTCTGATCCAGCAGGGCTCTTATGAAGTTCATATGAACTCTCCCTACCTAGAGATGGCAGCCTAGCCTGAGACAAAGTGACAGGACCACGGTCACCTGTGAGATGTGTGTGGCCCTGAACTCAGGGCTCCCCAAGTTGCTCTCTGGGTACAAATTTACTGGAGATCCCTGGCCCAGGAAAGTTTACCTGGCCTCAACCCCAACTGGTGGAATGAGCTCCCAGGAGAGCCGAAGGCCCTGCTGGAACTCTTGCAGTTCCTCAGGACCTGCAAAATGGAGCTCTTCCACCAGGTCTATGGTTGAGGCCAGGACTGTTAAGCTCCCCCATCCTGAACAAATACGATCTGGCTACTGCCTATTAACCTCCTGAGGCCTTTTTTTTATCCTTCTGTAAGCAGGGATGGATATGGGTTTTTTGGTCTGCGGCCAATTGTTTTGGATCTTTTTTGGATGTTTTATGGGGATTTTATTGTGGGGCTGTATTTATTGTTACCGGTCACGAGCTGGTTATGGAAGTGGTGGGATATAAATCTGTAAACCATATATTGTCCAAAAAGACAGGTTGCACGCTACCTGATTGGCCCTCAGCCAGGAATGGCCCTCCTTTGTACCTCAGCCCCTACTGGGAGGGAGGCCTCAACCAAGAAGGGCTGATAAGGAGTCAGCTCTCCATCTCAAACTTCCTGCTGACCTCAGAATTTGCTAGGTAGAAATGGAGCCAGTCCCAATGAGTAGTTATTCCTGGGAGGTGCGGGATGGGGGAGCAGAGCCGGCCCCATTGAGTTGCTCTGGTGTAGAAGTTGGGGGTGGGGAAGCATAACCAGCCCCAATAATTTGCTCTGGTGTAGAAGTTTGTGTGTGTGTGTGTGTGTGTGGGGGGGTAGTAGCAGAGTTAGCCTCAGGTGTAGAAGTTGTGGAAGGGGAAAGCAGAGCCAGCCACAGTGAGTTGTCCTGGTGTAGACGTTGTGTAAACGGGAAGCAGAGCCGGCCCCAGCGAATTGCTCTGGCGAGCGGTGATTCAGAAGTCAGATAGTTCCCCCTTGGAAGGCAGGGCACCACACCAGCGGAATTCAGTGGCCTTGTCTCTCCTCGGTGGGCAGGGCTCCGCGGCCGCAGTGATTCCAGCCACAGATCGCTTCCTAGCATGGCTAGCTAGCGTCACAATCCCGTCCTTGTCGCTAGTGTAAAATATGTGGGTCGAAGAACCACAAGACAATGAATCTGTTGCAGCTCTTTATTGGTGAAGACACATGATACAAGCAGCACCAAGACTTCACTGACCAAACCCCCACTAAGATCCCACCGTATATACAGAGTGAGAACAGTAGGGCCAGCCAGGGCAGCAAGCCATTGGCACAGACCCCTTGATTAGTCCAAACTGATAGGCTGTCACAGCGGCTGCAACGGTTAAGAGTAAGGTGACCAGATATCTGGCCCCGCAAGGCGAGACGCGCCGTGGCGGCGGCAGTTGGCTCCACTCGTACTTCCTCCCTCCCTCATCCTCCCTCCCCCTGACCCTTAGAAGGGCGACGGTGGGGCGACGCTGACAATGGTGGTGGCGGCAGGCCCTCCTTCCTCCCCCTTGCCCTCCCCCTCCCCCCTCCGATTGGCCTTAGGGCCGTGGCAGTGGCCCGGGTCAAGGCCTGGTCCTGGAGGAGGCAGGGAAGCCCGGAGGAAAAGGCCACCCGGAGGAAAAGGTGGCAGCAGAGCTGTCCGGAAAGCCCCGTCCCGGAGCCTGAGTGCCTGCATGGGGGCCTCCTGAGCCCGGACTGTCTAATGGGCTGCCTGCTGCGTGGGGAAAATTTTTCTTTAATTTAAATTACAAAAAAAATAAACGAAGGCCGCGGGACAATTTGGAAAACGCCATAGGATAGCGATCCCCCACCTGTGGGCCGCGGACCACATGTAGTCCTTCGACTAATTGGAGGTGGGCCCCGAAGGATGCCTTCCCCCCCCCAGCCCTTTACTTCATCCCCCCCCCAGCCCTTTACAACACACTTCATTGTTGTGGCGTGTCTGTATCTTATTTTGAAGGGATGTTTAAACATTACCATAGCGATCAGAGAGCGTTAGGGCAGTGGTTGAGAGTAGAGGAGTAAACTACCCCCCCACACACACACTGGGCCTCCGTAAAAGGCGTTGAGTGGTCCCCGTTGAGTGGTCCCCGGTGATAAAAAGGTTGGGGACCACTGCCATAGGACATGGAGCTAATGCTCCAAAAGTGGGACTGCCCCGCCAAGGGCGGGAAGGATGGTCAGCTTAGTTAAGAGTCCAAGTTTATCTGATCCTTCCGTGGACCATGTGCTTGGTCCCCTGTGGTATCACCCGTGTGAATGTATACACAACAGAAATCAGGCCGACAAAGAATACGGTCGTTAGATACGATCAAAATGGACACTGGGCAGAACATTGCACGGCTGAGGGAGGCAGAGCAAGAGTGGAAATCATAGCGGAAGTTGTGCCTTAGGGTCGCCAAGAGTTGGACTTGACTAGGGTTGGGTGCTTAGGCATCCGGAGAGGATGTTCACACAGTGGCGCTGGCTGCTTTGGTCGTGAACGACTGCTTCAGACACCGAAGCACCCGCCAGACTTGACTGCAGGGCTAACATCATCATCATCATCATTAGAAGAGAGGAAGGACTCCGGAAAGGTCCGCCCAGGCCCCAAACGTTGTTAGTCCCCAATGCCTCTTTCCTGCTGCTCCAGGTAGCTGCTGGGGGACTGCCATGTGGCCATCAATGGTGGTGATCCCATAGCACAGCCAAGAGGAGGTTGGCAGCAGCAGCAGCAAGTGCTCTTGGTGCCACCCAGATGCCGCTGCTAGTTTGCAACACCTCTGGCGCATGACGCAGCCCCTCCTAGACAGGCCTTTAACAAGTCCTACTGGAACCCACTCTGTGCCCGGCTCAAAGGACGGCTGTTGCTTTTTAAAAAACCAGCCACAACAGGAAGCCAGGGAGACAGATGCTTAATCTTCCACTTCTCCCTTCCTCACTCACTCACTTAACTCTCCAAGCAGGGTGGCTTTGTCGCCTGGCGCATCCCCCTCCGATTGACCCGCAGCAAGATAACAAATAAGAAATCTATGAAGCAAAGCAGCATCAAATCAATGAGGCAATGTGCCTGCTGCTAAGATAAGCACGGCGACTGGGGTCTCTTCACTCTGCCGTTCGCCTTGTAAGATTTCTGAAGTCGGAAAACCCAGAGAGACTCATTAGGAGAGGCTGCACTCCTCACTGGATTTACTCTCTCACTTGCACACACACACAAACAGAGGCTTGCTCTTTCCAACTCAGATACTTCCCGCTTACTACAAGAAGGAAGGATGCGCCACCCACACATCTGCCAGGTTCTTGGACTGGCCTGGAAGGCTTGCACAATAAATAGGGTTTGCAGGGGGTGGGGACAGGCAGGCACAAGGGCCCGATTCAAATGGTTTTAGATCTACACACATTTTTTTCCCATTGTCCATTTTATTTCTCGATCTGAGCTAAATTTCTTAACTCACTGCCGTGTAAAAGAGAATTGCACTCGGATGAACTTAAGTTTCAGTTTCTTTTGACATCCCCGAACCCTGATATAATTGCAAAAGTTTTATATCTTGCCATGAGAGATTGTGAATGTATTTTTCCCTTCTCTAAAGCATGATTAAGAGCCTTTTGTGGCACAGACATGCTGTCTGAAGCTCTGCCCATGAGGCCGGGAGTTCAATCCCAGCAGCCGGCTCAAGGTTGACTCAGCCTTCCATCCTTCCGAGGTCAGTAAAATGAGTACCCAGCTTGCTGGGGGGTAAACGGTAATGACTGGGGAAGGCACTGGCAAACCACCCCGTATTGAGTCTGCCATGAAAACACTAGAGGGCGTCATCCCAAGGGTCAGACATGACCCGGTGCTTGCACAGGGGACACCTTTACCTTTACCTTTAAAGCATGGTTTCTGCCTTTGTTTACTCTGTATTGTAGTGGATCCTTTTGCACTTTCCCTTCTTATATTGTACTTTTATATGCTATTAAAGGCTTGTTTGTTAAATGGTTTTAGATCAAGATTCTTTTGGCCTTTGAGATATCTACATCAGGGGTCCCCTCAATGCAGTGTCCTTGCAAACCTTTCCTGGGGCCAGATGGGTCTTCATCTAGCATGCTTCTGACTGGCCGTTGGGGATCTGATTGCTCTGCTGATCCTAAAAACCCTTGCTTTGGCATCAGGTGCCACCACAGCACAAGAATCTTCTTCACGGTGTGACTGAAGGGAAGCTGAGTGTAAGCAAGAAAACATTTGAAAACACTATGTCCATTTTAAAAGACACCCAGTCAAAATAGGGCTTCAGTCTTACTATGAGAGATATGCAGATCTTAACTCCCTGTCCTCTTTTGGTTGGCACCACCACTTCCGGCAGCCATTTTGTAGTTGGCTCTGCCTCCTGCGGCAGCCATTTTGTGACTGCACCCACCTCCCTGTGTGGGAACACCAAAAGTACCTGCAGGCTTTTAAATGTTGTGACCCCTGTAGCAGGTCAGTAATGAGGTGAGAGTGGGAAATGAAGCAGATGCATTTCATAGATGTCAGCCAAACCATTAAGGATCCCTGTGGAAAATTCCCCTCCATTGAAACTGTTGGTCTCCCCTTTAAGTATCATCCAGTGATTTGTCCTAGCTGGAGCCTCAGCATTGGTCTTGACATTTGACATGGGACGCAATTTGACAGCAGCCTCGGGGTCTGCTGTTGGAGAGTTCTGAGGACAGTAAGTTGATAGGGTAGTTGTGGAGGCTAATGGGATAAGAAGGCTGCATTGCTTGAAGCTCAGAATCTAGAGCAAGGGAAGTTATAATCTCACTTTCCCCTGCATTGGTTAGCCCTTATCTGGAATATTGTGTTCATTTCTGGGTGCCACCGTTCAGGAAGGATATATTCATATACTACCACAAACTACCATAAGGAAGGCCGAGCGTCAAAGAATTGAGGCTTTTGAACTCTGGTGCTGGAGAAGACTCTTGTGAGTCCCTTGGACTGCAAGGCGAACAAACCGGTCAGTCCTAGAGGAGATCAGCCCTGACTGCTCCTTAGATGGCCAGATCTTGAAGATGAAACTCAGATACTTTGGCCACCTCATGAGGACTCCCTGGAGAAGAGCCTAATGCTGGGAGCGACTGAGGGCAAAAGAAGAAGGGGACGACAGAGAATGAGGTGGCTGGGTGGAGTCACTGAGGCAGTCGGTGCAAAATTAAATGACTCCGGGGAATGGTAGAGGACAGGAAGGCCTGGAAGATCATTGTCCATGGGGTCGTGATGGGTCGGACATGACTTTGCAACTAACAACAACCACAAATCACCGCAAACTGCTTTCAAAGTATATCGAAGTTCATGATGATAGATCCGTCATGAACGTCATTTCACAAACCATGAACAGAGCAAAATTCCTGAGGAGTCTGTGCCCATCTCTACTTTTGAGCCCCCATCTGGTAAAACAGAACCTTCTTCTCTGTTAACTGATATAAGATTCCTGTGTTTAATATTGGGGGGTGAAGTAGGAGACAGCATGGACTGTATTTTATTTCATTTATATACTGCCGTCCCTCACTGCACAGGGCAGTTTACTTTGGAACTCAGTATTATACAGTATAACATCTTGGCTTGAAATGCATAACATTTTAAACATTAAGTCAGTGGTCCTCAACCTTCCTAATGACACAACCCTTTAATACAGTTCCTCATGTTGTGGCGACCCCCAACCATAATATTATGCAAGTGTTCTTTCACAGAAATTAAACCGAAACTGACCAATGGCACGAAGATCCTTTATTCATGATTGTATATAAATTGGCTCCCCCCCCCCGGGGGTTTCTCAGTTCAGTTCTGCCTCTTGTCCCACCATGCCGATCTCGCTCTTTCCGCTGCTCCAGACAGACGAATGCTCTATCTCGATCTACCACTCAAGGCTGTTGTGTGGATGGTGCCCCCCCGGCCAAGCTACTTGCCTTGCCAATCAACACCCAAAGGGGTCCCGATCCCCAGACTGAGAACCACTGCATTAAGTAAACAGTAAGAACTTGCACAACTTTCCTGGTACCATAATAAGAGCAATTCGTTTTGTGACTTCAGTTTAATGGTCACAATGGGATTCAATTGCCCTCCTGCTTCAAATTTTTCTATGAGTGCAGTTGTTGTTGTCGTTGTTGTTGTCATTGTTGTTGTTGTTGGGGCTCTGATTGATGGTAGAATACTCACCTGGACCAAAAACCTGGTGGAAGAGCTCCAGTCTGCAGCCCTGCTCAACTGTTTTATGTCTTTGCAAACGGATCCTGGAAAGTACCGAGCCAGTTGCAGTTCACGAAGTCGGAGACCACAGCAGCAGACAGATAGATCAGCAGACAGGGGACCCTGCCAGTGAACTGTGAAGCCCCCTGCAAATTGGAGAGGATGACCAGCAAGGCATCGTGGAATCTTACAGAAGCGATATAAAGTGAACGGGGCAATATTTTAAACAGGTGCCTCAAAAATGGAAAGGAAAGATGAAAGCAGACGAAAACGTACGTAGATGTGGATGTTGATACCTATAGATATATTTGTGTAGTTGAGTCATCCCCCGACTGCCCAGAAATCCGTGCTCAAGGTCTCCCGCCCCCTGCCCTCCCTCCCCCCACCCATGTCTTCCTTGGGACGGGATGGAGGCCAAAGAGAGTGGAAATCGACAAGGCAGCCAATGTTGCTGTGGGAGATGACGTAACTTCTAGGTGAGGCTAATGTGAAATCATTGCCAGAGCAGGGAAGTAGCCAACTGGGAACCGGGAGGTGGGAGAACAGCCTGAAGTGCCAATAGAGCTGCCATCTTGCAATGCAATATCCTTTGGATGGTGCAGAGGAGATGGCAGCTGCATCTCCTCCTCCTCCCCAAACTCCTCCAGGTCCTAGAATCTGCCTCCCGCCAGTACCTGTTGGAATTTGGAATTAAGCTCTCCCCCTCTCTGGGACCTGGACAGCTGTGAGGTTTTTGCAGATCACCCATATAACGAACCCTAGACTTGGTGCAAAATATCAATTTATTTTTACACAAATAAGTAAACCAGATCAATAAGTTGCTAGAACTGGCCTTCAGCAATACAGTCACAGTTTTGATCCCTGAACACAGGCCCCCTCCCGTGGGAATCCAGGAATCAGCGGGAGAACTTCAAAAGCCAAAATAACTGGGGCAGTGTGGAATCAACATGCCCTATCAAAGACCCCAGGCTGACCTCCCCAGAACGCAGGGGAAAACAGATGGGGGAGGGTGGGAAGGCAGAAGGTAACCAGAACAGGCACAGAAGGCAATTTACACTGACAAGCATTTCTAGATCTACATTCTCTACAAACCACTCAAAATAATGACAGGAATATTACACTTCTGACAGTGGTCCCGGATACCTGATCATGTTACATATTGGAAGCTAAGCAGCTCTGGTGGCAGTCCAGTGCTGCTAGTGGAGGCAGGCAATGGGCAATCACCTCCAGATGTCTCTTTCCTGAACACCCCACAAGGGCTGTGATGTGGTCCTTTCCATCACAGGAGGGGAAGGCGTGGCCACCTTCTCTCCTTTCGCAGGAGGATGTATCAAGGAGTGATGAGAACACTCACCTACCCTAGAGTTAGAATCCGCTTACTATTGATCATTGTTCTCTCCCAGTGTGAAATATATTTCCCCCTGAGAACTCTCTCCCAGGTTATGTGTGCTGGTAATGATCTCCACAGACCGTATCATATTTCCTTCCACCAGCCATGGTCAAGAGCTACTGTTTGACCAATCAGGAGCCTGTGAGTCCTCCATTCCAGGAGAACTCTTCCCAACCCAGGAGGCCCCAATCCCTTCCATCCTCATTCCAAGCCCTGTGTGTGTAATGCATAGCTGACCTAGGATGACCTCATAGGGTTTTCAAGGCGGGAGAAGTTCTGAGGTGGTTTGCCATTGTTTGCCTCCATATCACTTTCGTGGACTTCCCTGATAGTCTCCTGCTCAAATACTAATCATCTTCAAGTATTTAAAAGGGTGCCATATGGAGGATGGAGCAGAATTGTTCTCTCTTGTCCCAGAGGGACAGACCAGAACGAAGGGGATGAAATTAATTCAAAAGAAATTCCATCTAAACATCCGGAAGATGTTCCTGACTGAGCGATTTCTCAGTGGAACAGGCTTCCTCGGGAGGTGGTGGGTTCTCCATCTTTGGAAATTTTTAAACAGAGGCTAGATAGCCATCTGATGGAGAGGCTGATTCTGTGAAGGCAAAGGGGTGTCAGGTTACTGTAGATGAGTGATTGGGATGTGAGTGTCCTGCATAGTGCAGGGAGTAGGACTAGATGACCCATGAGGTCCCTTCCAACTCTGTTATTCTATGATTCTATGATTCTAGGGCTGACTCTGCTTCGCTTCTGGGATCTGACCAGATCAGGTTAGATTGGGCCATCCAGGTCAAGACAACAGATGCACAGAGCTTCCTGACTCTGCCCAGCAACCTGGGTCTTTGTGAGCGGTCTCCCATCCAAGTCCTCACTAGAGCCGACCTTGCTGAGCTTCTGAGACCTCATGAGATTGAGCTAGTCTGGGTCATTCCAGCCCTACGATGAGCCCGAACAGACTTTTTATCCTTTCTCCCTCCTTTGGCTCTTCGCCTTGGTCAGCCCCTTCTGTCTCCTGAAATAGACCTGACTCCTTAATTTATGATGGAGGAATTAGCAGTTCTAGGAGACAAAACCCTGTGAGAGGTGCAAAGAGTGAGATTACTCCACCAGTGTATGCTAGGAGAGTAGGGATGTGTGCCTCGGCTTGGCCACCTTGGTGATCACCAAAGCCCGAGGCAGTGCATAGGAGAAATAGACCTGACTCCTTAATTTATGATGGAGGAATTAGCAGTTCTAGGAGACAAAACCCTGTGAGAGGTGCAAAGAGTGAGATTACTCCACCAGTGTATGCTAGGAGAGTAGGGATGTGTGCCTCGGCTTGGCCACCTTGGTGATCACCAAAGCCCGAGGCAGTGCATAGGAGAAATAGTCCTGACTCCTTAATTTATGATGGAGGAATTAGCAGTTCTAGGAGACAAAACCCTGTGAGAGGTGCAAAGAGTGAGATTACTCCACCAGTGTATGCTAGGAGAGTAGGGATGTGTGCCTCGGCTTGGCCACCTTGGTGATCACCAAAGCCCGAGGCAGTGCATAGGAGAAATAGACCTGACTCCTTAATTTATGATGGAGGAATTAGCAGTTCTAGGAGACAAAACCCTGTGAGAGGTGCAAAGAGTGAGATTACTCCACCAGTGTATGCTAGGAGAGTAGGGATGTGTGCCTCGGCTTGGCCACCTTGGTGATCACCAAAGCCCGAGGCAGTGCATAGGAGAAATAGTCCTGACTCCTTAATTTATGATGGAGGAATTAGCAGTTCTAGGAGACAAAACCCTGTGAGAGGTGCAATGAGTGAGATTACTCCACCAGTGTAGGGATGTGTGCCTCGGCTTGGCCACCTTGGTGATCACCAAAGCCCGAGGCAGTGCATAGGAGACCAGCGCCATGGCGCTGGCCTCCTACACCCTGCCTCAGGCTTCAGTGATTGCCGAGGCAGCCGAGGCAAGGCGCACATTCCTAAAAAACAGTATCTAGTCAAAAAACTTAGGCAGAGGGAGTTCTCAAAAATGAATAAAAAGGATTTTAAAAATTAAAACAAATAAAAAGATCCCTAATGACTATGGGAGTCCAGTTTATTGCCCTTAATAAACAGGCATGTCTTAAAGAATATTCTTTATTGAAAGTATAAAATTGCTCAGATCTCAACATTCTTGCTGAAACTGCCCCTGGGCTCCACACCCCCTGATCTATCTTAGTGCCCACAACTCCGCCTCCCCTCCCCCCCCGGTTTGTATTTGTGGAATTCCCAGACCAGCCGGTAGCCTGCACATGAGCCACCTCATAGAATCATAGAATCATAGAATCATAAAGGCTTTTTGCACGCCTTCAAAATAGCACAATGGTTGCCAATTGAAAACGCTACTGATTTGCCATTATGCACAACGTCGTTGACAATCTGCCACACACCTGAAACCGATCCGCAAAAAGCGCTTCCTTGTAGCGCTTTCAGGGAAATCCCCAAAAGTGGATTCACCCTCCGGAAAGCGCTACACTCCTGCAACCAATCTGCAACACTAGCAGGAAAGTTCTGTGCATTACCATTGTTGTGGTTTCTACAAAGTCCCTCCCCCTGGCTCTCTCCTCTGATCTTCCGGCGAAGCGATCGCCATTTTTTTTTCTCCAAGCGAGTGGAGTTCAACCCACCAGCGAGCCTCTGTTTAGAAGCTTCCCCGGCTTCAGTCCCTCCCCAGAGCTGTTTAGTCACTAAGCACAGAGAAGCCCGTTTGCTGATGTATTTTCCCTTTATTTTTTACACTGTTTTCGGCCGAAAATCGGGCCCGTGAGGGGGGGGGGGTTCACTCGGGAGGAGCGTGGCAATGATGAAATGACAGCTCAAACACACCTGCCAGCTGGATGGGTCTCTCCGTTGCAACGAATCAACACATATTCGTTGCAATGGGTGTGTTTTTTTTTAAAAAAACCTTTCTTAAAAGGAAAGGGGCTGTTTGGGAGCATGCTAACGGCTGCCCATTGGCTGCTTGACGGTCAGGGGCGGGACGAGCTTGGCAATAGCGCTTCCTGTCTAGCGATTTTTGCTGAGACCGGAAGCTTATGGGAAACGATGGAAACGCAACTGGATTCCACTACAAAGTCAGGTATGCATAATGACGAATTCCACTATTTTAAATGGCGATTTTTCGTTCAGCAAACAATTTGCTATAAGGATCCCGGTACGGAAAGCCCCATAGAGTTGGAAGGGGCCATACAGGCCATCTAGTCCAACCCGCCGCTCTACACAGGATCAGCTCAAAGCATCCCAAAGCATCCAAGAAAAGTGTGTATCTAACCTTTGCTTGAAGACTGCCAGTGAGCCTGTTGGGAGAGGTGGAAATAAATAAATAACAATAACAACAACAACAACAACAACATATTCCTATAAGTTTTGGGTAGCCTAATTCACCAGCCAGGTACCTGGAAAGGGCCCCACAAATACATGCAATTTAAGCTAAACATTCTCATATAGATGAAAAAACGAGTGGATCGGGTGCGATAGAAGGTTGAGTCAAATTTATAGTAGAGGAGTGTCTAGAAGGAGCCACAGCCCAACTGCAAGTTGGGCTTGTGCAAGGAAGAATCAAACGTGAGAACAGAAATAGCTTGTCTCTGCTCTCTTTTTATAGCCAACTTTGTACCGTGGGGGCTAGGGGCAGGGCATGTAAGCCTTGTGTCAATGTCTGACAGGATTAATACAGCCATGTCAGAGAACAGAGGGTTTGTTAATGGGTGGAAAAAAAAACTGAATGGGCTTACTGGGAACTGCTGGAGCCGATTTAAGGCTCTTGGTGGCTCCAAGGTGTTGGCTACATCTGCTTTTTGGCTGGGAGGGGTGTCCAGGTGTGGTGGACCCCCTCTTAATAGGAATTTGATATGCCAGCAATTAAAGGCAGAAGGAAGCTGCCAGAAGGATTATTTCACCAGTAAGGGGCATTAAGGTGAGACAATACAGGGTCCTTGTGAAGATTAGCCACTCTCCAGGTTGTTGTCATCTTCATTTGTCTCTATTGTGCTTGGTTGCCTACTGCCCAGCCCTTTCTTTGTGCAGATTATTTGCATAACTCCTGTGACAGCCAGAAAACCTCTTCAGTGAAATTGGCTTCACACAGAGGCAGCTTTCGGCTTATTTCTGACATGCAAAGCCTTCTGGGTAGGCTTCTCTTAGCCCCGACCATTCTTGCTTATACTGAATCAGAAATAAAGTGTTGCATTCCTCCTCACACTGCTAAGGGCATCTCTGTAGCGTATCACCTTCCGGCTGTGGTGATGGGGTGGGTGGGGTAACATTTCCCAGCTTCTCCCCCCATAACGCTAGAGGATGTCAGGTGTTGCAATGGGCTGGAATATAATTCTTGGGGATATCTAGGTCCCACCTGGAGGCTGGCACGACAGCACTGCAGTGCTGGGTTGTGAAGCTACAGCTCCCTTGACCATGCATCCCTATACTCCAGGGAAGGTGATGGGAGCTGCTTTGTGTGAAGATGAGCTGTAATTCCTGTTGACCGCCATCATCTCCTGCCTGGAGGGTGACATCTGTGTATACTAGAGCTCTCTCTGTGTGTGTTGTAGTGGTTAAAGGCGATCACCGAAGCCCGAGGAGGCCAGCAACACTGTGTGGAGAGCAGGGGAGGTGGCAGCAGTGGGCCAGCCAGTGGTCGCTGGCTGGCGCACCACCACTGCCCCTCCTCTCCATGCTGTGGCACTGGCTTCCTTACGCACTGCCTTGGGCTTCGGTGATTGCCAAAGTGGCCATGCTGTGCCGAAGCGCACATCCCTAAGTTGGAAAGGATGCAAAGGCCATTGTAAGGGGGGAGAGTGGGTTTTAATGGTTTTACCACTTTGGTAACCCTCCTTGGTGATCCTGGCTCTCTAAGATCCAGCTGGCCTCAACCAGTGTCAGGGCCTTTTCAGCCCTGGCTGCTCCCTGGTGGAATGAGCTGTAAGTGGAGATCCCTGACGGAGCTGTTGACTTTCTGCAGGGCCTGTAAAATGATGCTCTTACGGTTGAGTCCGGCAGGGCAGTCCAGAGGTATGTAGGCCTCCTCTCCTCTCCTCTCCTCTCCTCTCCTCTCCTCTCCTCTCCTCTCCTCTCCTCTCCTCTCCTCTCCTCTCCTCTCCTCTCCTCTCTCTCTGGGATATTCCAATTCCTCAAATAACAAAAAATTGTAACCAAGGCAGTGAGAACTGGCAGAGCACCAATATGATTTTACTATCTTTTATCAAGTTTTATTTGTGTGATGATTCTAAATGTTCGATTTATGGTTGCAAACCGCTCTGTGCCCACTTGCAGGGATGGGGGGGGGTCTAGAAACTAATGATAAATAAATAGAAATACAAGATGCACGTTTTGTAAATAGTGATAATGAGTATAATTCCCAGTAGCTGGACCTTTTCAGTAGCCATAGGCTGACCTAGCAGAAGTGTTGTCCTGAATGCTGAAGCCAGTTTGGTATGGTTTGAAAACCTCACACATCACTTCACCTGGCTTGTTGGGCCCTGGGTTTCTTTTTGGTGGAGGAAGGGTGAAAGAGGACTGGTTTGCACAGAAACTGCACTACAAACAGGGTTGCCAACCAGGTGGGGCTTGGGATTACATTTCCTCTGGAGAAAATGGCTGCTTCGGATGGTCGGCTCTATGCTGCTAGAGCCCCTCCCCTCCCCCAGCCCTGCCTTCTCAGGCCCCGCCCTCCAAATCTCCAGGTAGCCCAAATTGCCCAGCATCTCTCGGCTGTTGTGTGTTGTGCAGCTTCGCTCGTGATGCATCCGGTCCCTGAGGAGATAAAAGCCACTTAAACTGTCAGCTCTGATCCGCTGCTCATTTGAAGACAATCTCATAATTATATAAACATGGCAGCGGAGACGAAAAAGGATGGCCTGTCATCTCGGAGAGGCTTCTTTGGCGGCTGTCAGTCAACCACCTGACGAGAAGAGATGACCGACAGTTTGATTGGCTTTGTTTTTCAAACCTTGATGAACTCGGACACTGGATGCATTCCCCGAGGTATGGGCCTGAGCAGCTGCAAGCTGCTAAACTGCTAACCTCTTGCTCTTAGTGGAGGCTGAGAAATGGGGTGGGGCCATGCTCAGAGTGCCAGAGGAGGGGGGAGAGCTGGGGCTCTTCCAGGGCCTACTGGGCACCCCTGATAGCAGGCAGTCCCCTCCTCTCCTCATGCTGATCGAGGCACCCATTAACACCCCTCCAATCTTATCCCTCTAAATATCATGTGCTAATCTAAACCTGCCTGGCCAGATTCTAAACCTGCCTGGGTAGCCATGTTGGTAGCTGAGCGAGGCACCCATTAACACCCCTCCAATCTTATCCCTCTAAATATCATGTGCTAATCTAAACCTGCCTGGCTAATCTAAACCTGCCTGGGTAGCCATGTTGGTCTGAAGTAGCACAACAAAATTAGAGTCCAGTAGCACCTTTAAGAACAGCAAAGATTTAGGGCCGTTCCACATTCGTCCAAAATAGCACAATGGTTACTAATTGAAATCGCTACAGTTTTGCCGTTATGCACAACGTCGTTGACAATCTGCAACACTCCTGAAACCGATCCGCAAAAAGCGCTTCGTTGTAGCGCTTTCAGGGAAATCCCAAAAAGTGGATTCACCCTCCGGAAAGCGCTACACTCCTGCAACCAATCTGCAACACTAGCGGGAAAGTTCTGTGTGTTACCATTGTTGCTGTTTCTGCAAAGTCCCTCCCCCTGGCTCTCTCCTCTGATCTTCCGGCGAAGCGATCGCCATTTTTTTTTCTCCGAGCGAGCGGAGATCAACGCACCGGCAAGCCTTCGTTTACCCAGTGAAGCTTCCCCGGCTGCAGTCCCGCTGCTTAAAGTCACCAAGCACAAGCATCATAGAGGCCCATTTGCTGGTTTATTTTCACTTTATTTTTCACACTGTTTTTGGCAGAAAATCGCGCCCATGAGGGGGGGGGATTTTTTTTTTCACTCGGGGGGAGCGTGGCAACGATGAAACGGCAGCTCAAACACCACCTGCTAGCTAGATGGGTCTCTCCATTGCAACGAATCAACGCAGATTCGTTGCAACGTGTGTGTGTGTTTTTTTTTAAACTTTCCTTAAAGGGAAAGGGGCTGTTTGGGAGCATGATAACAGACGCCCATTGGCTGCTTGACGGCCAGGGGCGGGACACAGCTCAGCAATAGCGCTTCCTTTCTAGCGATTTTTGCCGAGACCGGAAGCCTGTGGGAAACGATAGAAACGCAACTGGATTCCACTACAAAGGCAGGTTTGCATAACGACGAATTCCACTATTTAAAATGGCGATTTTTCGTTCAGCAAACAATTTGCTACATGGATCCCAGTGCGGAATGTCCCTTATTCTAAATCTGCCTGGCCAGAATGCCACTAAAAAAGCTGCCGTCCAGGTCTCAACTATAAAGCGCACCAGCAAGGAGACAGCAGGCGTATCCCCCACTCCTTCCAGGAGACAGCAGCAGGCGTATCCCCCACTTGCTCCTTTGTGTGTCCTAATCTTCTTCCAGCTGCAGCTCAGATGCCCCATCTGAGTGGGAGAGAGAGAGCGACTGGCAATTGGCGGCAGGCCTCTGCCAATGAGTAGCTGCAGCCAGAAGAAGGGGAAAAAGTAATTAACTCCGAGAGGGAGTGGGATGAAATTGCTTTGCCTGCTTGGGCTGGAACAGGCCTCTGGGGCAGCCAAGTTTGCAGATCACTTGTTCCAGATCCACTCCTGTTTGTTTGTCAGTCACAAAACAGGGCCTCTGCAGGAAAGGGGGAGAATTTCCCTTCGGCACATCCGTCCGGACTTGCAGGCCTGCAAAAGCAAAATTTGGGTGCCCAGCTCTGGGTTGGGAAATGCGTGGAGAATTCGGAAGCAGAATAAAACAATGCACTCTACTGAGAACTTCCAAACCAGAACATTTACAGTAATAATAAGAAGCAATATTGATTCTTTCCCATGTGCAGAATGCTTCTGTCTTCATTTTCACAGAATAATAAAAGGGGTGGAGTGGGGTGGGGAGAACAGAACTGCAAGATGTCCTAGTCCTATATTGTATACTTATCCTGGATGCTTGATGCGGTTCCTGCATTCAGCAGGGGGTTGGACTAGATGGCCTGTGTGGTCCCGTCCAACTCCATTCTATGATTCTGTGATTTTTCATTCATCCATTTGTTCATGTATTAACCGGCCCTCCCTACGAGCAGGCTTGAGCCGGTTCACAGCAAAACATACAAATTCACAGCTAAAATACCATTAAAACAATTCAGCACTCCATTATATTCACGAACAGTTCTGCTGGTCCATGTCGTAGCCCATTTTGTGGAAGGTGTGGGTGTATTCTGGTGTTAATTCAGTTGAGGGAATGACGGAGGGGGCCTATAGATTTTATTGGCAACTAGTTTGTTCTGGCCTCAACCACATGCCTGGTGGAAGACAGCCGTTTTGCAGGCCCTGCATAACTTGGGTAGTTCCATCAGGGCCCAAGACTCAACTGAAAGCTTGTTCCACCTAGCTGTGGGTGCAACTGAAAAGGCCCTGGCCCCTGTTGTGGCCAGATGCTGGAATGTGAGAGACAGCATTGTAGTGGCTGATCTGTTTTCTCCAGAACCAGAAACAATGGGTGGCTATGAGTCAATCGTGTAGCTTCCAACTCCCTTGGGGAGTCCTGCAGGGAGCAATCCTCTCTCCTACATTGTTTAATATCTTTGCCCACCCTCTGGCCCAGCTGACCCGGAGTTATGGGCTGGGTTGTCACCAATATGTGGATAACACCGAGCTCTATCTCCTAATGCAGTGGTCCCCAACCACCGGGCTGCAGCCCGGTGCCGGGCCACCAAGGCCCCGGCATCTGGCCGTGGCTCCCTCTCCCGACCTCCCCCCGAAATGAGAAACTTCCCAGGCCACAAGCAAATCGGCCGCCAAAGCAGAGAGGGAAGCATGGCCGCCGGCACAAACAAGCATGTGCGGCAGGTCCGCGCATGCGCGTTTGCGCCATGCGTGGTCGCAAACGCGCATGCATGGCAGTTTCATGCATGTGTGCATGCACGGAAGTGCTGCACATGCATGCTTGAGGTTGCGCATGGTGCAAACGCGCATGCATGGAACTGCTTCACACGCTCACATGTGCAGAAGTGCCACACATGCGTGTTTGCGGCCACGCATGGCACAAACATGCATGCACGGACCTGCAGTACATGCGCGGCTGCTGGATCGCCTTCCCCCACCCACCGGTCCGCAGCCTTATAAAGGTTGCGGACCACTGTCCTAATGGACTTCTGCCCTGACTCCCCCAACCCCCATCAGATACATTTGCCAATTGTTTGGAAGCGGTGTTGATCTGGCTCAAGCAAAGGCACCTGAGACTCAACCCTTCTAAGACAGAGGTCCTGTGGCTGGAGAGGAAGAGGCCAGACTAGGAAGTGTGGCTTCCCTACTTGGACAGGGTGCAGTTGGAGATCTCCCCCTCAGCTAGGAATTTGGGGGTGGCCTTTGATGCCTCCTTATGGATAGAGGCTCGGGTAACAAAGGTAGCTCATTTGGCATTTTCCCATCTTCACCCTATTGAGCCAGGGACCATGGTGATCCATGAGACAGTCAATGAGGGACTTATGTCCCTTGCAGAGTTCTTTGATCTGTGAGTTTGAATAGGTTGCTGATCCCCGGCCCTCAGAAGGTGTGCCTGTTCTCAACCAGGGTCAGGGCCTTTTCGGTCCTGGCCCTGACTTGGTGGAATGAGCTCCCTCAAGAGCTAAGGGCCCTGGTGGGGCTCTCACTGTTCCGCAGGGCCTGTAACATGGAGCTCTTCCATCAGGCATTCCATTGAGGCTGGGACAAAGAACATCTATCAGGTCCCTCCTCTGAATACCCCCTGAACATGTGAACGTTGACCATCGGACTACCTGGGGCCTGAACATCTTCACTTCAGAGGTTCTGAAAATTCGGAACAGTTTTAAACACCGCTGAGCATGGAGCTGATGGTCTATTGAATTGTTGGGAGGGAAGAAGGGGGAGTTGGGTGGGGTTGGCAGGGCTGTATTTTAAATTGATGTGAACAATCACAAGCCATCCGGTCTAGGAATGGTAGTCAACAAATACAATAAATAAATAAATAAATAAATAAATAAATAAATAAATAAATAAATAAATAAATAAATAAATAAATAAATAAATAAATAAAGGTTCTCTTGGCCTCTCATCCTGGTTGCCACCCACTTGAAACCCTGCAGGGGTTCACGAGGAGGCATGAGGTTTCCCTGGTCTTGTCCCACCCTGCCCAGTAGGA
The DNA here is from genome assembly GCF_049243985.1 of Paroedura picta. NCBI lineage: Eukaryota > Metazoa > Chordata > Lepidosauria > Squamata > Gekkonidae > Paroedura > Paroedura picta. Next base: position 28,573,430 of record NC_135372.1, read on the forward strand.
ATGATCTGTCTTGCTTTCATCCTCTCAATCTTCCAAGGTGTTCAGGGAAGTACGCGTGGTTCCCCCTTCTCCATTTTATGCTCACAGCAGCCATGGGTGGTAGAGGGAAGGCAGAGTCCAGGGAGCTTCAGGGCAGGAAGGAAGAATTTGAACCAGGGTCTCCAATTCTTTAATCCAGGGATTCCAAAACTTTGTGAACCTGTTGGCACTGGTTGTTGGGCCAAACCACAAAATGGCTGCCATAGGAGGCGGAATCAGCCAGTAAGTGGCTGCCACGTGGGTGGCAGCTACACAAACACAAGACATCAGAGTGAGGGAGGGAGTGAGAAGAAAATTAACATTGTGCTGCCATTCAGCGGCCACTGAAATAATATTATGTCAACTTTCCCAGCCTTTGGAAAGGCTTCCCAATGAGAAACCCTCCTGGGCACCACCTGGGCCCACTGAAAAAGAAGCTCTCCACCTGGCCTTCAAACACAGTTTCTGGTGGGCAGCCATGTCGGTCTGACCCAACAAAACTTTGTTGGTCTTGAACTCAAATTTTGTCCTGCCCTTCAAGGAAGCTTACCAATGCCCCCAAAGCCACAACTAGCAGGGGTAACAGAACGGTCCCTAATCAGAACTCTGGCCACGAGGCTCTAGTCAGCTTCATTGCATGCCTAAAATCCAGGCTGCGTGCCTAAACTCACATTCTGGGCCATCCCACTTTGCGCTCGCCCTGAGGTGGAACAAAAGCCCTGGCTTTCATGAAGGTTAATGAGGGAGTCCTCCTGCATCCCCCCACTTTAGCCCTGAAATCGCAGCTCTGAGAAACAAATCCATTATGTTAAATAATCTGCCGAGCTATGAATTGCTGGCGTGGCCCCTTTTCATACTTCTTGGCAGAGTGGAGTAATTGCTTCAGATCATAAATCAAGTCGTTTCTCTGGGCTAGCTTGCCTGGAGTCCCTGGCTGCTGGTTGAAACCCTGCCATTAAGGAACAAGGACTCGCTGTGGGGGGCTACTGGGGGGGGGGGTGTTTGGCCAATTTCCTCTCCGACCTCTTCTGTTCCGCATGGGAAGCTGCTGCTTGAACGCTTGTCTACCTCCAGCTTTGCAAGCCACTTTCCTGACTTACTCGCAAACCTTGTGGGTAGAAAACAAGAGCAGGCCAGGAAATAAGAGAGGTCAGATGGTACAGCTGTTAGATGAGGGCCAGCGAGACCCAGGTTCAAATCTCCACTCAGCCATGAAGATCCCTGGTTGCCTTTGGGCTCGTTGTTTTCCTCGACCTACCTTGCAGACAGGATATGAGAATAAAGGCAGGGAGTGCATATGGTACCATGAGCTCTGTAGACTCAGGAAGGGTGGGCTAAAATATATATACATTACAATGCAAATGGACATTTGCTTAGCCTTGACTCTTGCTCAAGGGTCCCTGACCTTTTTTGAGGCAGCAGGCGACTCTGACAGCCACCCAAAAATGGCTTCCATGGGAGATGGAGACTATCCCCAAATGGCTGCTCAGGAGGTGGAGCCAAATGGAATGCATCATTCCTCCCACCTCCTCCTGTGAAAAAAAGGATATCCTGAAGGGGAAGCAGAACCACACACTGGCAAAGGAAAGCCCAGTGGTAGGGTTGTGCACTCTGGCATGCTTCGGCTGCTTCGGCAAGCACCGAAGCCTGAGGTGTCCAGCAAATCCTCCCCTCCCGGCTGTAGCACTGGCTGCATCAGACTTCTGTGCTCTTGCCCAAAGCACTCTGGAGTGTGCAACCCTACCTTCCAGCCCTCCTCATGCTCTCCTGGAAATCTCTTCATTTGTCTGAGCAAAGCTGACAATGAGCCCTGCCTGACGATGCCTTACAGCAGGGGTAGTCAACCTGTGGTCCTCCAGGTGTCCATGGACTACAATTCCCATGAGCCCTTGCCAGTGTTTGCTGTCAGGGTCTCATGGGAATTGTAGTCCATGAACATCTGGAGGGCCACAGGTTGACTACCCCTGCTGTAAGCCATCCGGGAAGTCTGTCTTACCTCAACATCCCTTGCTGGGGAGCTCTCCTCGGTCCTGAATCCCCATATCCTGCTGTAAGGCATCCGGGAATTCTGTCTTACCTCAACATCCCTTGCTGGGGAGCTCTCCTCGGTCCTGAATCCCCAGCTCCTGAGACCACTTGCAGCTCCCACTTCCCTGCTGCCTGTTCAGGGCGAGTTCCTCTCCACGGTTTCTTTACTAGCAGCCTGCAGAAAGAGGAGGGAGCACAGGCAACGCTTTATCTATATCTAATATAAATGAAAAAAAAATCTGCTTGCTCAGGCTTGGAAAAGCTTCGCTTTTCATTTCCAGCACAGGCACCAAGCACTTATAGGCAATTCCTACCAAAGAAATCAGCTCCATCATGCACCTAGATTGGGCCATATGGATGGAATTAGACTTATCACAATGAAAGCATAGACAAATATCTCTTCCAATTGCACTCAAAATCCAGATCGTCCCAAGTGTTTTGCAGCCGGGGGGGGGGAGGGGGGAGGAGATGGGATGTCAATGTGGGAGAATTCCGGAAAACGCCAAAGAGAACTTCATTGCTTGCTGATTATAGCTGATACAATTTAGAAGGGAGGGCAGGCAAACATCCTGCTTGTGTTCACATGGCAGTTGAAATGGAACAACCCAGGAACAGTGGACCCTGACAAGGAGATAACGGTGACAGTTGAGATTTACAAACCGACAAAACAAAAAGTTTGCTCTGGTGTCCCAAAAGAAAAAAAAAACACACAAGTTAGATGGGCATCACAAACTGCTGTGTCAACTCCCAAATCTAGCCACCTCACCTCAAAGCAAGCCTAGAGGAACCGGGGAAGGGCAGGGAAGGGTGTTGGGGGCCCATCCTCTGAGAGGAGAGGATCAGACAGGAACAAAAGATAATGTGGCTGGGAGACATGACAGATGTTTCTAGAAGCCATGCCACACAGAGGCTTGGAGAGGTAGGGTATAATGTGAATGTACGGAGCCCATCCAGTCCAGCCTCCCATCTCAAATAGTGACCAACCATTCCCTCTGGAGAGTCAACAACAGGGCAGAGAGGCAGAGATCTTCCCCTGATAGAAACCTCAGAAAAGCCCTGCTTGGTCAGACCAGGGAGGGTCCATCCAGTCCAGCCTCCCCTCTCACACAGGGGCCAGCCAGTTCCCCTGGAGGTCCAGCCACAGGGCAGAGAGGCCAAGGCCTTCCCTGATAAGAATATAAGAAGAGCCCTACTGGGTCAGACCAGGGGGGGGGGTCATAGAATCATAGAATCATAGAATCATAGAATCATATAGTTGGAAGGGGCCACACAGGCCATCTAGTCCAACCCCCTGCTCAACGCAGGATTAGCCCTAAGCATCCTAAAGCATCCAAGAAAAGTGTGTATCCAACCTTTGCTTAAAGACTTCCAGTGAGGGGGAGCTCACCACCTCCTTAGGCAGCCGATTCCACTGCTGAACTACTCTGACTGTGAAAAACTTTTTCCTGATATCTAGCCTATATCGTTGTACTTGAAGTTTAAACCCATTACTGCGTGTCCTCTCCTCTGCAGCCAGCAGAAACAGCATCCTGCCCTCCTCCAAGTGACAACCTTTCAAATACTTAAAGAGGGCTATCATGTCCCCTCTCAACCTCCTTTTCTCCAGGCTGAACATTCCCAAGTCCCTCAACCTATCTTCATAGGGCTTGGTCCCTTGGCCCCAGATCAATACTTAAAGAGGGCTATCATGTCCCCTCTCAACCTCCTTTTCTCCAGGCTGAACATTCCCAAGTCCCTCAACCTATCTTCATAGGGCCTGGTCCCTTGGCCCCAGATCATCTTCGTCGCTCTCCTCTGTACCCTTTCAATTTTATCTACGTCCTTCTTGAAGTGAGGCCTCCAGAACTGCACACAGTACTCCAGGTGTGGTCTGACCAGTGCCGTATACAATGGGACTATGACATCTTGTGATTTTGATGTGATGCCTCTGTTGATACAGCCCAAAATGGCATTTGCCTTTTTTACCACTGCATCACACTGCCTGCTCATGTTTAGTTTACAATCCACAAGTACCCCAAGGTCTCGTTCACACACAGTGCTACCTAGAAGCGTATCCCCCATCCAGTAGGCATGCTTTTCATTTTTCTGACCCAGATGCAGAACTTTACACTTATCTTTATTAAATTGCATCTTGTTCTCATTTGCCCATTTTTCCATTGTGTTCATATCTCGTGGAACTCTGTCTCTATCTTCCGGAGTATTTGCCAGTCCTCCCAATTTGGTGTCATCTGCAAACTTGATGGGTAGTCCCTCCACCCCCTCATCTAGATCATTAATAAATATGTTAAAAAGTACCGGGCCGAGCACCGAACCCTGAGGTACCCCGCTACTCACCTCTCTCCAGTCTGATGAAACACCATTGACAACAACTCTTTGAGTGCGGTTCTCTAACCAATTCCCTATCCACCTATCTGAAAATCCAGATTGCAGTCCTTCAACTTATCCATCAGAACATCATGGGGAACCTTGTCAAAAGCTTTACTAAAATCCAAGTAAATGACATCAACCGAATTTCCCCGATCCAGCAAACCTGTTACTTGGTCAAAAAAAGAAACTAGGTTGGTCTGGCAGGACCTGTTGGAGACAAATCCATGCTGACTTCCTTGGATCACCAAATTGTCCTCCAGATGTTTGCAGATCGCTCCCTTTAATATCTGCTCCATTATCTTACCCACAACAGAGGTCAGACTCACTGGTCTGTAGTTTCCTGGGTCATCCTTCCTCCCTTTTTTGAAGATCGGAATAACGTTTGCTCTTTTCCAGTCCTCCGGGACATCTCCAGTCCTTAAAGAGGTCCCGAAGATGATGGACAAGGGCTGTGCAAGTTCTCTGGAAAGTTCTTTGAGTACTCTCGGGTGCATTTCATCTGGACCAGGGTCCATCCAGTCCAGCCTCCCCTCTCACACAGGGGCCAACCTGTTCCTCTCAAGGTCCAGCCACAGGGCAGAGAGGCCGAGACCTTCCCTGATAAGAACATAAGAAGAGCCCTGCTGGGTCAGACCAGGGAGGGTCCATCCAGTCCAGCCTCCCGCCTCACACAGGGGCCAGCCAGTTCCTTTGGATGGCCATCAATGGGGCAGGGAGGCTGAGGCCCTTCCCTGATGTTGCTTCCTGGCTCTGGGATTCAGAGTCTTAATCACCATTGCTATTAGCCACTGATAGATTCATCCTCCATGAATCTCATTAACCCCTTAACGCTGTTTCTTCCTGTAGCCATCACGATATCCTCTGACACCAAATTGCACATTTTGGTCACTCTCTGTGGAAAGTAGCATTTCCTTTTGCCCGTCCTAAATTTACAGCCCATCAGATTCACTGGATGCCCTCAAGTTGTAATATTTTGGGAGCGAGGGAAAAAAATATCTTTACCAAATAAAATAACTATCAGGGCTATAGAATAATCTATAGGGAGAACATTTTCCTCCCATTCCCATAATACTAGTGGGAAATGAAAGACTGGTGGGGAAGAAACACTGGACAGAGAAAAGAAAACACCATTTCACTCCTTGAGTAAGCTACTTGTGGGACTCATTGTCACGAGGTTTAGGTTTTAAAGGTTAGGTTTTAAAAGAAGCATCAGGCATATTCACGGAGGATCTACTGATTGATGGGTATGTCAAAATGGCTAAAAGGAACTAGACTCACAGAATGCTAGAGTGGGAAGGGGCCATGCAGGCCATCTAGTCTCACCCCCTATTCTAGTGATCCCCAACCTGTGGGCCACAGACCACATGTGGTCCTTCGACTAATTGGAGGTGGGCCCCGAAGGATGCCTCCTCCCCCAGCCCTTTACTTCATCCCCCCCCCAGCCCTTTACAACACACTTCATTGTTGTGCCGTGTCTGTATCTTATTTTGAAGGGATGTTTAAACATTACCAAAGCGTTCAGAGAGCGCTAGGGCAGTGGTTCAGAGTAGAGGAGTAAACTACCCTCCCTCCGGGCCTCAGTAAAAGGTGTTGAGTGGTCCCCGGTGAGTGGTCCTCGGCGTTGAGTGGTCCCTGATGATAAAAAGGTTGGGAACCACTGCCCTATTCAATGTAGGATCGACGTAATACATCCAGGATAAGGATCTGTCCAGCTGCTGCTTGAAGACCACCAGGGAGGGGGAGCTCGCGACCTCCTGAGGCAGCCCATTCCATGGCTGAACTATTATGACTGTGATTCCCCCCCACCCTGAGATCTAGCCAATACCGTCCTAACTGTAGTTTAAACCCATTACTTCGGGCCATGATGTCCAAAGTTCCTTTTCAGTATGGAATGTGGTTGTGTAGTTCTTTACTGTTATCTATTTAGACTGGGGTCCTCTTCCTACTTTTATTGCCCTGCCATTTCGGTGCCCCTTCCTGCTTCTGTCCATGCCATCCCCCATACATCTTCCTGATGCTCTTGGGGCAGACAGACGTGTCCTTGATCAGGACCTGTTGATTTTACACAGCTGCATTTGTTTTGACTTTGACGTTCTCCCGCTTTAACCTGGATTCTGGAGTGTGAGTGTGAGATCTGGGATATAGGCTGGAGTACTATTGTTACCAAGAGCCTCTTGTGGCGTAGAGTGGTAAGGCAGCCGTCTGAAAGCTCTGCCCATGAGGCTGGGAGTTCAATCCCAGCAGCCGGCTCAAGGTTGACTCAGCCTTCTATCCTTCCGAGGTTGGTAAAATGAGTACCCAGCTTGCTGCTGGGGGGTAAACGGTAATGACTGGGGAAGGCACTGGCAAACCACCCCGTATTGAGTCTGCCATGAAAACGCTGGAGGGCGTCACCCCAAGGGTCAGACATAACTCAGTGCTTGCACAGGGGATACCTTTACATTTACCTTTACTATTGTTACCAGCCAGTCTTGGCATCATATCGATGGAATTTACTTGCAATAAAGCAATTTTTTGCATCAAGCCAAGGAGTCATTATTGGGGCAATCCACAGAAACCTTCTACCTGTTCTCTGTGGCCAGCAGAAACTTCCACTTTCTGATGCTGCATACCTTTGTATGCCTCCAAAGTGGAAGCCCATCTTTACACAGCCCATAACGAACTTGTGGACAGAACTATGAATTCCCTGGGCTGAATTTGACCTAGGCCCCAAACTCTGCAGATCTACAGATAATCATACTGTTTTGTTGTATGGATTAGTGTGATTCCCTAGGTGAACAGCTTTGAGCTGTAATTATGTGAGACTTTAGTTTTGTGATAGATTCAGGTGGGTCTCTGGGTTGGCTCTGAACCAGCAGGACCAAGTTTTGAGTCCTGCAGGGGCACCTTGAAGACCAACACAGTTTCATTCTGGGTGGAAGCTTTTGTGTGTACGTGCCCTTCTTCAGATCCCAGACTTCTTCAGAACAACGTTGAGTCCAGAGGCACCTTTAAGACCAAAAAATTTAATTTGAAGCAGTGTGCATGCACAGGAAAACTTATACCAAGAATTATTTTGTTGGTCCTAAAAGTGTAAACAGACTCAAACTTTGTTCTTTAGTTCTAAGAATATTGTTGCCTGGCTCTTTCCCCAAATGACCCCCTGAATGTGGGCATGCCCACTTTGGAATCAACGCTTTTGTTTGAACCATTCTGATTTTTCCAGTTAAACTGGAGCAGAACTGGCTCAGAAGCAGTTAAAAGGGAATAGTTAGAACCATACAGTATTATTGAGCTGCCTTAGCTGTGGGCCATGAATGCCACCGCAACACATCTGTGCATTTTCCTGGGCAGAGAGCACATGCTTTGGGCATATTCTGGAGCATTTGCAGTGCAATTGTCAACAGAGGAGCACCTTTCCAAATCCCTGGGGCTTAGAAGGATGTAATTCTGCTTGGTATTGCATTATTACAGGCCTACATTGACAACTGGCTCAGTGGAGGACAGGGGTCTGGGAGACCTTGGGTCACACCCCTGGGGACCTTGGGCCAGTCACATCCTCTCAACCTCACCTACCTTACAGGGACGTTGTGAGGGCAAAACAGTAGAGGAGAACCGTATGAGCCATTTTGATTTCTCATGTATTATTGAAGTAGGTAAAGAAATACTTTGGATGGGAAAGAAACCTTAAAAGCGGGACTGCCCAAGAAAAGAAAAGTACTCTCATGGAAAAGTACTCTGTTCCACATGATATAATGACATTTCCCCACATGATGGTTCTCCTGTGATCCACTAGTGTTGGTGACTGAGCCAAAAGGCTGCCAGTTCCACCAAACAGGGCCTGCAAAACAGAGCTCTTCCACCAGGTCTATGGTTGAGGCTGGCACAACAAGGAAGATCTGTATGGCTCCCCCTTCCTGGATAGTGTGATGTGTTTGGTGGCTGTGGGTTTCATCTGCCCCCCTCTTCCCACCTCCCTTGATGAGAGCTGTACTGGGAGAAGGGAGAAGTTTTGAACTTTTTTCCCGCCATATTTTTCCTTTTTGTTGTATTGTGATTATTGGATTATGATGTTTTTATGTTTGGGATATTAATGGGGGTTTTAACGGGGCTTTTATCCAGATTCATGTATCCTGCAAGGAGCCATTTGGGGGTGGTGGACAATAAATCAAAATATAATAATAATAATAATAATAATAATAATAATAATAATAATAATAATAATAATAATAATAATAATAATAATAATAGTTGTTGTTGTAGTTTCCAGCCCTGTGACTTGAATTTAACTTGATGTGACTTGGAGGTTGAGAGGGGACATGATAGCCCTCTTTAAGTATTTGAAAGGTTGTCACTTGGAGGAGGGCAGGATGCTGTTTCTGCTGGCTGCAGAGGAAAGGACACGCAGTAATGGGTTTAAACTACAAGCACAGCGATATAGGCTTGATATCAGGAAAAGAAATTTCACAGTCAGAGTAGTTCAGCAGTGGAATAGGCTGCCTAAGGAGGTGGTGAGCTCCCCCTCACTGGCAGTCTTCAAGCAAAGGTTGGATACACACTTTTCTTGGATGCTTTGGGCTACTTTGGGCTGATCCTGCGTAGAGCAGGGGGTTGGACTAGATGGCCTATGTGGCCCCTTCCAACTCTAGGATTCTATGATGCAACCCGTCATGAGCCATTTGGGAGTGGTGGGTAATAAATTGAGATATAATAATGATGATGATATTGCTGCTGCTGCTGCTGCTAATAATAAAAATAAAATAAAATAAAATAAAATAAAATAAAATAAAATAAAATAAAATAAAATAAAATAAAATAAAATAAAATAAAATAAAATAAAATAAAATAAAATAAAATAAAATACTACTACTACTACTACTACTACTACTACTACTACTACTACTACTAATAATAATAATAATAATAATGATAATAATAATTTTCAGTTTCCATCCCAGTGACTTGAATTTGGGAACGGCACATTCCCCCACTCCACCTCAGCAACTGTGGATTTTCAGCCTGATTGCACTTTTAAAAGCTCCAAAGAAGTGCCTGATGGGTAAGAGAACTCCTCTGTTGAATATGTGTCCTAATCCTGAGATGAGAACCACAGATGTCTTGGCGATCTGCACGGGCAATTCAGCTTCTGTTACTCGCCCAAAGGAGTTTATTTTTTAAAAAAGAAACAAACAGATTACTTCAATTTTGGTCTGTTGATAGCAGTTAACTAAACGCTGATAACATTTTAATAGTACTAATAAAACCTTGTTAACAGGAAGAAAAAGAACAAAAAGGAAAACAAGAAGTGTAGCAAGCGGGCTATGAGCCCCTTCCTGGGCTAGGAGTGGAAGAGGAGTAGGGAAGCCGGTACAGACTCCAAACCTCTTCTGGTTTGAGCCTCCCAGATCCTGAGCCGCCTTTGCTGCGGCTGCCTTGCGGCGTTCTTCGGAAGGCTGCCTAAAGCAAGGCTCTCCTCCGCCTGCCTGCCCTGACCGGAGAGGAGGGGATTGCAAGCCAAGCAGGGTGCTCTTCCAAATGGACTCGCGTCCCACATTTGATTTGCTGCTGGCGTACAAAGCCTGGAGGCCTCGCGCGGAACGTTAATCATTGGCTTTCCTCTCTCTTTTTTTGTTCTTTCAGCAAAAAAAAAAGAGCAAGGAAGAGAAAGAGAAAGGGAAGGAGAGGAAAATATTGGCTGAACAAATCCGTCACGCGTGACATTAATTATTGGTCCGGTGGCAAAGTATTAAACTGCCAAAGGGTACCCATCGACCTCAGCAACGCCGCAGTAAAAGCCTGGCTCTGTAAGGGATGCGAAAGGGCACAGAGTGACTTTTATGAGCTGGCAGGAAACTTGGGGAGGGATGAAATGGACTTTGCTTTAGGCCTATGAGGCCACCCGAATGGCCGGCAGCCCCTCCAAGGGAAAAGCTTGTTGTGCTCCTGTGTATAGAATCATAGAATCATAGAGTTGGAAGGGACCTCCTGGGTCATCTAGTCCAACCCCCTGCACTATGCAGGACACTCACAACCTTATCGCTCATCCACTGTAGCCTGCCACCCCCTTGAACCTTCATAGAATCCTTAAGCCTTCACAGTCTATGAATTGGGAAACAGGGGTTCCCCAGCATGGTCCCCGTAAGCCCAATACCTTTCCTGGTGTCCACCACACATTTTAAAGAAGTGAGTCAGGTTTCTGTTTAGGAAGGCTTCTAATTGGCCCCTGTAGATATCATAGAATCATAGAATCACAGAATCATAGAGTTGGAAGGGGCCATACAGGCCATCTAGTCCAACCCCCTGCTCAACGCAGGATCAGCCCTAAGCATCCTAAAGCATCCAAGAAAAGTGTGTATCCAGCCTTTGCTTGAAGACTGCCAGTGAGGGGGAGCTCACCACCTCCTTAGGCAGCCTATTCCACTGCTGAACTACTCTGACTGTGAAAAACTTTTTCCTGATATCTAGCCTATATCGTTGTACTTGAAGTTTAAACCCATTACTGCGTGTCCTCTCCTCTGCAGCCAACCGAAACAGCATCCTGCCCTCCTCCAAGTGACAACCTTTCAAATACTTAAAGAGGGCTATCATGTCCCCTCTCAACCTCCTTTTCTCCAGGCTGAACATTCCCAAGTCCCTCAACCTATCTTCATAGGGCTTGGTCCCTTGGCCCCAGATCATCTTCGTCGCTCTCCTCTGTACCCTTTCAATTTTATCTACGTCCTTCTTGAAGTGAGGCCTCCAGAACTGCACACAGTACTCCAGGTGTGGTCTGACCAGTGCCGTATTCACAAAATCCTGGTTGAGAAAGCCTGCATTGGAGGGTGAATTCTAAGGCTTTGTACCCCACTGAGGTTCCTGTCCTCCTTGGGTTCCACCCCAAATTTCCAGGATTTTCCAGCCTGGTTCTAGCAGCCCATGAGTGTCCAGAGGAGCCCTAGTAATGTGAGGCCCTTACCTGGATCAGCCAGGCCAGACCATTCTAACTGGAACTCAGAAGCAAAGCAAGGTAGGCCCTAGTTAATGCACGGATGGGAGACCCCCCAAAGGAAGGTCAGAGTTACTATGCAGAGGCAGGCTATGGCAAGCCACCTCTAAGCGTTCCTTGGATGAAAAAGCAAGACATTCTAGCATCACTTGAGCTTCCTCACTAACTGCAGAACATCTAGAGAAACAGGAGAATTGCGCAGGACACCATCCTGAAAGCTAACAAGGCTGGTCAGCACAGCATGGGAGCAGAGTTCAGGCAGTGAGAAAACAACAAAGAAAAGCACATTCTCCAAAGTGGTATTTAACTGATATAGTAACTATTTTTAGAGAACTTAATTCTTCATACTTAGAGGTAAAGAGAAGGTTCCTAAATAGACGGGTGGAGAGAGATGCTTGAGCCATCTCTGCTCCATAATGTTGCTGGCCCGAGGAAAGGAGGAGAAGGAAGGACTCAAGAAACAGGAAATTACTCTCTAGGGACAGGTCCATGAGATCAGAAGGTGAGAGGTCAGTGCCCTGATCTATCTCACTAACTCCTGCTTGAGTCTCAGGTCAGGAGACATCCCACAGAGAACTGTTTCCAACAGTCTTGCATAAAAACCTCCCAGAGTTACCAGGACTGACCTGTGACTTGGCACATTCAAGTCTTTGGTGGGTTGCAAGACTCCTGTCTCTTTTTCTGGCTGCTAAATAAGAAAACAGACTAACTCTGGGGGGCTTTCCGCACCGGGATCCTTGTAGCAAATTGTTTGCTGAACGAAAAATCGCCATTTTAAATAGTGGAATTCGTCATTATGCATACCTGACTTTGTAGTGGAATCCAGTTGCGTTTCCATTGTTTCCCACAAGCTTCCGGTCTCAGCAAAAATCGCTAGAAAGAAAGTGCTATTGCCGAGCTTGTCCCGCCCCTGGCCGTCAAGCAGCCAATGGGCAGCCGTTAGCATGCTCCCAAACAGCCCCTTTCCCTTTAAGAAAGGTTTAAAAAAAAACACACCCATTGCAACGAATATGTGTTGATTCGTTGCAATGGAGAGATCCATCCAGCTGGCAGGTGTGTTTGAGCTGTCGTTTCATCGTTGCCACGCTCCCCCCGAGTGAAAAAAAAAATCCCCCCCCCCTCACGGGCCCGATTTTTGGCCGAAAACAGTGTAAAAAATAAAGGGAAAATACATCAGCAAACGGGCTTCTCTGTTGTTTGTGCTTAGTGACTGTAAAGAGACTGTAAAGAGCTTTGGGGAGGGACTGCAGCTGGGGAAGCCTCACTGGGTAAACGAAGGCTTGCTGGTGATTTGATCTCCGCTTGCTTGGAGAAAAAAAAATGGCTATCGCTTCGCCAGAAGATCAGAGAAGAGAGCCAGGGGGAGGGACTTTGTAGAAACCACAACAATGGTAACGCACAGAACTTTCCCACTAGCGTTGCAGATTGGTTGCAGGAGTGTAGCGCTTTCCGGAGGGTGAATCCACTTTTGGGGATTTCCCTGAAAGCGCTACAAGGAAGCGCTTTTTGCGGATCGGTTTCAGGTGTGTGGCAGATTGTCAACGACATTGTGCATAACGGCAAATCAGTAGCGTTTTCAATTGGCAACCGAGAGAACATGTGGAGCAGAAGTGGGGGGTCAAACTTGGTTCTCCAGATTAGAAGCTGCCCCTCTTTCCCACTGCACCACAGTACCCCACAGCTTGAGCTTTCATGAGCCACAGCCCACTTCTGCATTGCTGTCATTTCCCATAACAGCCTTCCGGGCTCCCCCTGGGCCAGTTTCTTCTCCTGCAGCTGGCTGAGGGGACTCGCCCTGCAGTGTCCCCTCTCTTCAGAGACAAACTTTGATCTTCAGGGTGGGGAAAGGCCTTCGTAGCCTCAGAGGGCGACCTTACTGGACAGGCCTGGGAGCCGAGAGCTCACAGCAGACATTAAATCCTGTCTAATCCTCTATAAAACCAGTGATTAAAATCTGGGATTTGCTGCCAGGGGATATAGTCACGGCCCCGGGCATGGATCTCATTAAAAGGAGATTAGACAGATTAATGGTCTATCAGTGGCTATGAGCTCCAGGGACTAGAGGGAACCTCCACATCCAGAGGAAGCCTACCTCTGAATCCAAGTGTAGGCAGGCAACCTCAGAGGAAGGCCTCTGTGCCCTGCCTGATCCAGGCCAAGGTAGCAGCAGATCACATCTCTCTTCATCTCTTGCCTCAAAGCCCCTGTTGAGTGGCTGGAAGGTGACTGCTCCTTGGCTGCAGTTCCCACCATTATCTCTGGCTTTTGGCATGTTTTTAAAGAAGTCTGCTATCCAGAGTGGCCATTCACATCTACACAGCATCTTGTGAGACTGCAGTTAACAAAAGATTGACATGGCTGTCGGGAGCAGGAAAAAAAAGCCACAGTCCAGCAACACCTTCAAGACTTACCAATTTGTGGTCGGTGAGGAGCTTTCTGGAGTCCCCACTTATTTCTTGAGATAGATCCAGATGGGTGGCCACTTCATTCATTCATTCATTCATTCATTCATTCATTCATTCATTCATTCATTCATTCATTCATTCAGTGTTTAGCCCACCTCTTTTATATAACTCGAAGTGAGTTACATTAGACATAAAACCCATTAAAACCCTTACCTCATAAAAGCCACCTAACCCCAACAAGAAGACAGCTAAAAAACCCCTTCCCACAGCCAACCACCAGAGGAGTTTGCTTGATAGTACAGCATAGCCTGAGGAGGAACTCTCAGGGCCACTCCACACCGGGATCCATGTAACAAATTGTTTGCTGAACGAAAAATCACCATTTTAAATAGTGGAATTCATCGTTATGCATACCTGCCTTTGTAGTGGAATCCAGTTGCGTTTCTATCGTTTCCTACAGGCTTCCAGTCTCGGCAAAAATCCCTAGAAAGGAAGCGCTATTGCTGAGCTGTGTCCTGCCCCTGCTCATCAAGCAGCCAATGGGCAGCCATTAGCATGCTCCCAAACAGCCCCTTTCCCTTTAAGGAAGGTTTAAAAAAAAAAAAACACCCGTTGCAACGAGTGTGCGTTGATTCGTTGCAACGGACAGACCCATCCAGCTAGCAGGTGATGTTTGAGCTGCCGTTTCATGTGAAAAATAAAATGAAAATAAACCAGCAAACGGGCCTCTATGATGCTTGTGCTTGGTGACTTTAAACAGAGGGACTGCAGCCGGGGAAGCCTCACTGGGTAAATGAAGGCTCGCCGGTGCGTTGATCTCCGCTCGCTCGGAGAAAAAAAAATGGCAATCACATTGCCGGAAGATCAGAGGAGAGAGCCAGAGGAGAGAGGAGAGAGCCAGAGGAAAGAGACTTCGCAGAAACCGCAACAATGGTAACGCACAGAACTTTCCCGCTAGTCTTGCAGATTGGTTGCAGGAGTGTAGCGCTTTCCGGAGGGTGAATCCACTTTTGGGGATTTCCCTGAAAGCGCTACAACGAAGCGCTTTTTGCAGATCGGTTTCAGGAGTGTTGCAGATTGTCAACGACGTTGTGCATAACGGCAAAACTGTAGCGTTTTCAATTAGTAACCATTGTGCTATTTTGGACGAATGCGGAATGGCCCTCAATCTTAATCCTGGCCTCAATCAAAGACCTGGTGGAAGAGCTGTGTTTTGCAGGCCCTGCAGGACTTTGACAGCTCCATCAGGGCCCTCTGTCTGGAGCTCAGCCACAGACCTGCCAGAAAAGGTACTGGGAAAATCCCACAGCTTGTGCAGGTGCTGCAGATTGGGGTGCTGGATTGCTCCTATGTTGCTTCAGGGGCGGGTGGCTTGTCGTACCCAACTGAGACTGGCCATTATTTGCTTATTTATTTAATTTGCTTGATTTATATCCCACTATTCTCCTCCTGGGGACCAAAGCAGCTGACATTCACCCCCCCCCCCATTCCATCTTCATGCCAACTCTGAGAGGGAGATGAGGCGGGGATTAAGATGCCCCCGGCCTCACAGCAGGGCAAGGATTCAAGCCTGGAGTCTCCTAGTTTGACACTCTTAACCTCTCCCACTCCACTGGGGAAATGAACGGATATGGAGATATATATTGCTACAGACTTAAAAAAATATGAGTCTAACCAAATTTGTGGTAGTGTCAGAGCTTTCGTGAGACACTGTTCACTATCTGAGTCATGGCTCAATACACGCACACACACGGGTAAGTCAAAAAGTACTGCTACAAAATCATAGAAATCTTTATTAAACAAAAATATCAAAATGTGAAGCTATTGTTTCTCGAAATATCCTCCTTCTATGTCTGTAAACTTTCAGAAAGTGGTGCTTCCATCTCTCTAGCCCTTCCCTGAAGAATTCTGCGCTCTTCTGTTTACACCATCTTTGAGGGACTCAAATCATCTTCCTTTTAAGTGTTCTTGGAAGTTTGGGGAACAAGAAGTAGCTTGAAGAGGCAAGATCAGGGCTGTCAGGCAAATGGGTGAGG
The DNA here is from genome assembly GCF_049243985.1 of Paroedura picta. NCBI lineage: Eukaryota > Metazoa > Chordata > Lepidosauria > Squamata > Gekkonidae > Paroedura > Paroedura picta. The sequence continues at coordinate 28,589,248 of NC_135372.1, forward strand.
TTTCCCAAGGAAATCCTCAAGTAGGCCAGCCCTTGCTACCCCCAAAGAATGAGCAGGTGCATGGTCATCAGTTGCAAAAATTCCTCAGTGCAACTTTCTTGGCCCTTTTTTCACCCATGCAGTTTTCAGGGTTTTTATTTTTAAAGATCCCTGAGAGAAGTTGTCTGCAGCCACCCACTGCTCACAGATACATGTTTAAGCATGTTTAAGCATGTTTTGTTTAGAATCAACCTGTGCATGTATGAACCAGAATCCTAGTAGTAATACTTGTTGACTTGCTCTTATATAGATGTTCCTCTCAGCTCACAGAGTTTGACCCTGTGAGGTAAGCAAAGCTGAGAGAGAGTGCTTCCTGATAGGTACTGTGGGACACTGCTGCATAGAAGAGCACCTCCCATCCAGGATGCACACACCTTGGTTTTGTGACCCAGATGCAGAACTCCATTCTTCTTCTTACTGAATTGTATCTTGTTTTCCTTTGCCCATTTCCCCAGCTTGTTCAGATCTTGTTGAACTCTATCTCTGTCTTCTGGGATGTTTGCTACTCCTCCCAGTTTGGTGTCACCTGCAAATTTAATGAGGAGTCCCTCCATCCCGTTGTCCAGATCATTGGTAAGAATGTTGAAAAGTACTGGGCCCAGTACCAAGCCCTGAGGCACCCCACTGCTCACCTCCCTCCAAGCTTGATGAAACACCGTATATTTATATCCCACCCTGTCCTGACTCGATAGACCTGTAGGACAAGCAGTAGATGTAGTTTGATATTGGAACTAGCTCCCCCCGTACCTGAGAACTTCAGGGAGAAGCGGGATGGCCATTTGTTTTAGATTCTCTGTGTTGAGCATTGAATTGGATGAGCCCTAAGAACCATTCCCAGGACTTCTATGTTCATTTATATTTTGTCAGCTCCCATACAACTCTATTTCTGTTGGAGTTATAGATTTGGGAGGGAGCCAGCTTGGTGCAGTGGCTAACAGCAGTGGCTTCTAATCTGGCAAACCGCGTTCGATTCCACGCTCCCCCACAAGCAGCCATCTGGGTGATCTGGGTGATCTTGGGCTCGCCACAGAATTGATAAAGCTGTTCTGACTGAGCAGTAATATCAGGGCTCTCTCAGCCTCACCCACCTCACAGGGTGAGGAGAGGAAAGGGAAGGTGATTGGAAACCGTTTTGAGACTCCTGGTAGAGAAAAACGGCATATAAGAACCAACTCTTCTTCTTCAGTAATGTCAGGGCTCCCTCAGCCTCCCCTCCCTCACAGGGTGTCTGTTGTGGGGAGAGGAAAGGGAAGGTGAATGTAAGCCGCTCTGAGACTCCTTTGGGTAGATAAAAGTGGAGTATAAAAACCAACGCTGCTGATTCTTCTTTTTAAAAAATTATGTTTTAAAAAAATCATTTTTGCTCATTGTATGGTTTCAAACACGGTGTCTGTCACACTGGTCAGTATAATGTCCAATGACATTGATTTTCACCCAAATAACACTCAAAAATTATGGAGGGAAAATTGGTTGAAGAGAAAGGACAATGGTCTAACAATAAAGAACCACCAGTTCAATTCACACAAAGGTCAAGCAAAGCTGATTTTCACATACAGACATCTTGGATGAGAAATCCTGGCTAGGAGAGAATGCCTGGGCTTCTGTGTGCATCAGCTCTGCAAGATACCCACGGATCCTTTGCTTATGTAAATGTAGAGTGGAATGAAGTTTGAGCAATTTATTTTAAAGAAAATTCTTGATTGATCCAAGTGGATAAATGAGAATGAATTCATTTAAATGGATATGCTATAAGAGGGAGTTCACCTAAATGAACTTTTATGCTAATCTGTAAATATTAATTGAAATCTATTATCAAAAGACGAGAGGGGGAAAATGTTGCCGGCGCACAATTTGAATATAAATGAGAGATACGACTTCCTCGGAAGTTGTTTGAGAATCACAGGCAGAAAACCAATCAAAAGCCAAACTCTGGATGAAGGAGGAGGATTTGCAGAATGTTTAGCTCAAGAAAAAAACTAGGGAAAACAAATCCTATGTACATGCAAGGGACACGATAATACTGAAGCAAGGGCGAAAGAGCAAAAGTCAACATTTAACGTCGAACTGCTGCTGTGGAGCCCAAGAGGCATTGTAATCTCAACCTTCTTTGGAGGAGAGAGAGGTCCCTCCCAACCCTGACTCTGCAAATGCCCAGAGAGGGCAGAGTTTGGGGAGATTGTAATATCTTTCCCAGGCAGCCCTCGAGGCTCCCTCCTCTAGTCTCTTGAGCTGCAGATTAGGATGAGAGAACAAAACTGGTTCCTGTGCAGCCATTGTGCTTCTTCATCACTTCCTGCCAAGTCAAACCAAAATGGGGGGGGGGGGATTTGATCTTCGGGTTGCAGAAAACTCAATGTCCCATGAACCCCTCCAATGAGTCATGTTGGGAATTTATTAAAAGTGATCAGGGGTGAATGCCATCTAAAGAGCCAATTCCTGCCCACCAAGGGTCAGGGGTTCAGTGCAGGTATCCCAGCACCTAGAGCAAGGCAATAACCATGACATCACCATGACCCATTATGCCGGGTGGCTGCTACACCGGGCGGCTGCCATTTCATTGAGGCAGGGCAGGATGCCCCGCTGTTCCCCGTGTACGCACAGGGGTGGGGCTCCCCCAGAGTACAGGGGTGCCCCAGTGTGGCACGCGCACACGTACCTTGTGCCGGGGCCAGGAAGCCTGGGACACTCCCAGGCAGTGTAAATGGCAGCGGCCAGGTGGAAGGGAGTGGGGAGGGGCCAGGCCACCAGCACACGCTACAGCGGGGGCAGGGGGATGCCCCTGTCAGCTCCGCAGCTCCACGGAGCTCGAAGGGGCATGCGGTGTCCCTACAGGGACACCGTAGGTTGGGGCCAGACGGGCTGAAAGACCTGGCATTGTCAATTATGCACAGCGCTGGCCCGCCTGGGGACTGTGGAAGTTCCCGCATTAGGATAACGCAGGACTTCCATGGCCCTGGGCCAGGCCATGCCTGTGGCGGGGGCATGTATAATCAGGGATTTTCCTCAATGCCCTGCCGCCACCAGCACGGGCATTCTCGCCCATGCATAAGGGGTCCATATCTTTAACTGCGGGTCACTGTTAAATAAAAGACTAAGACCTAAGTGGGCAAAGAGTGGGCGGGGCCAGTCTGAGTGAGGGCCCAATTGGAAGACGTGAAGTGCCTTCCGATTGGGACATCACCAGGACAGACAAGAGTTCTTGCCAGTCAGGTGAGGGCCCTCACCAATTGGGACCTCACCAGGACAGGACAGAAAGCGATAGGGAAGGAGCTTCTGGGCCCGGGCAAAAGGCTGTGCCGCGGCCAGGGGGAAAGGGGGTAAGCAATCCTTCCCCCTGGGTCCAAAAGGCCTCCTTCCCCCCTCCCTCCCTTTTTAGGGCCCATTGTATTTAAAAGTACAACGGGCTTTAAATTTGGTGAACATAAAAAGGGACAGGAGAGCAATTTTTGGAATAAAATCAGTGGGCCTTCGGGTCTCCAGCTCTGTGATGGGAAATATCTGGAGATGTGGGGGCTGGAGGGTGGAGCCTTGGGAGGGTGGGGTTGTGGGAGGAGCCTCAGCCGAACATAATACTCTAGAATCCACCCTCCAAAGCAGCCATTTTCTTCAGGCGATCTCTAGGCGCGACCGGGAGGGTAGGACAAACAAATGAGGTACATGGTATGTGCCAAAAACCCACACAGAAAAGCAAAGGTAAAGTCTGCAATAAATAAAATGTATACAATTACTTGAGTAGCAAGCACAAAGGAATAGCAGCAACCGAACAGTGTTGCTTGGCTTGAAGTCTTTGTGATGGGCATGAGAGAATTGGTACTGAACTTCCATATCAGGATTCATAATGGGACTTTGGTCATTATTGTTGGATTGTATTTCTCTGTTGGAAGTAGAAATATTTTCTGTTAAGGAGCTGTTTTAATTATATGTTTACGCTTAGATTTCCCTCGTGTTGTGCATTTTCTGTGGTTATTTTTGGTATTCTTAAGTGCACTGTTCAAAGGCAGTTATTCTTTTGTCCCTGCCACTTGGAAGTTGGCGGTCCCAGTGGGGTTATTGGGGGGGGGGAACCCACACCACTGGATGAAAACTGTCCTTAGATCTCTCTTACAAGGATCCTGTACCAAGAATCAAGAATTCATCTTGCGTATGAACATTGCTGATAGAATAAGCAGCTAGAGAGGCACCCTTGCCAGTGTATCGGCTCACTCCATGGCAAGTGGGCCCTGCGGCTGTATAATGCTATGGAGGCCAATCCTTATCTCTTGAGCCTGGAAATATAGCTATAAGATCAGAAGGTTGGCATCCCCACAGAATAGACCTACCAAAGTGGTCAGGATTTCATTTCCCCCCTGAGTGGCTTTATCTCAAAGCATGGCAGCATCTTTAAATCCGTAGGCCGCAAATCCTGGGCCTGGCTTGCCCAGTGAGAAGCAGGCATTTCGTAGGCCTCAAAAGGGGGAGGCTTGAATCAGCCAAAGGGAGTAAGGAAGGAAGCCCACCCACCCCACCCAGCGTGGCATGCCAGGTTTGAGACGAGGCCAGCTGGGTGGCCCCTTCCCTTGCGAGGAGAAGGGTTGGGGGCAGGGGAGATGGGCAAGCTCTAGCAGACTGGCAGTGGGACAGATCAATAGGATGGCTGTTGAGAGGAGAGGGAGCCAATCAGGAAAGAGGCTGATGGAAGGTGGGCGGGTAGTCAAGGGCAGTTTTTTCCGCCCTACTCCAGACCTCTGTTTTGCAGGGATGGATGGATGGATGGATGGATGGGAAAGAGAGAGAGAGAGAGAGAGAAAAGAGAGAGACAGGGAGAGAGAGACAGAAGAGAGACAAAGAGAGAGACAGAGAGAGATGAGAAAGAAGATAGAGACAGAGAAAAGGGAAAGAGATGAGAAAGACAGAGAGAAAGAGAGATGAGAGAGGAAAAGAGAGAGATACAAGAAGGAAAAGAGAGAGAAAGAGAGAGATAGAGGAAAGAGAGATAGATGAGAAAGAAAAGAGAGAGACAGAGAGGGATGAGAAAGAAAAGAGAGAGAGAGAGAGAGAGAGAGAGAGAGAGCATTGGTCTCAGTTTGGCTGTGCTTCGCCAGCTCATTGTGTGTACTAAAAATTCTGGCATCTAACAAACTTCATGGCAAGGCATATGATAACCTATATGAACTTTATAAAGTCATCTGCACATTTTCAGCTACTCTAGTCCAACGTGAGAGGACATTTTCAAAGCTAAAGATGATAAAGACAAGGCTAAGAAATTCACTGTCTGAGGAGAACTTGGAATCATACATGTTGCTATCTATTGAAAAGGAATTGTTAGATGAATTGGATGCAGAAGCAATTATTGACAGATTATCACAATCATCTAGTAAATTCAAATGATTGCTCTTAATATCGTTGACTGCATGAAATTGAACTACCTGTTAATGTGTAAAATGTTCAGTGCAAGCAAACTAAAATATCCAGTATTTATTTTAAAAATGTTAAAAATAAAAATTCAGTTATAACAATCTGTATTTACATTTACTACCTATTGCATATTGCCATTAATATGTGCAAAGTATGTACACTGTAATTACTAAAAATATATATTAATTTTGCAAAATATTTTATTTCCCTACATGTATTTTTTAAATACTTATTTATTATAAAAATTAGATGATAGCCTTATAGCCTTATAGCTGTCCCTTTGTCTCCTGGCAACTAATATTTTTAGATCCAGTCCGCTATTGACTCTTGCTCACATATGTCTGGGTTGGGACTCTGCTGATTCTGCACTTACTTTGTTTATTCTGTTGTGGAGCCTGCTGAATTCAGATCAAATTGAACTCAGGTCTTCCTCTCCCCCCCCCTCCCCATTGCAACAGAAAGTATTCTGCACATGATTAGGGAAGCTCAGAAGGGGGGAAAAGAGGCAAATCTCTGCAGAGAGAAGTTATGGAGCTTCTGCTGAGAGAAGTTAGGGCTTCCCCTTTAAGGGAAGCATTGTAACCTGGGAACAAGGAAGCCTTTGAACTGACACTCTGGCCAATCAGGGCTTTTCTACAGTATTGGAGGCTGGAGGCAGCAAGTTATTTTGGGTAAAGCAGACAGCTGCACGCTTACTCATGCCAATTTTTCAAATATTGAGAGTTATATCCACTCCAGGATATTGCGGAGGAAAGGTAGGGTCACTCTGGATCAGTCATGCTCGTTACAGAGGGAAAATTTAAATCGGCCCAAATCAAAAGGTGGAAAGAGCCTGCTTCAGCCCGCAGACCCTATTCCACCCTTTGGCGGGGCAGTCCCGCATTTGGGACACTTTCCCCGTGTCCCACAGCATTTTCCAAATTGTCCCACAACATTCATTTTTTTAAAAATTAAATAAAAAAAAATTGCCCGTGCAGCAGGCAGTCCATTAGCTGGGTTCAGGAGGCCCCCGCGCAGGCACCTGGCCTTAGGAGGACCCCATGCAGGTGTCTGGGCTCTGGGATGGGGCTTCCCAGCCAGCACTGCTGTGGCCTTTTCCTCCGGGCGGCCTTTTCCTCCTCCAGGACCAGGCCTTGATCTGGACCGCCGCCGCCACCCTAAGGCCAGTCGGGGAGGGGGGAGGGGGAAGGAGCGAGGGCCTGCTGCCACCACCGCCCCACTGCCGCCCTTCTAAGGGTCGGGGGAGGGAGGAGGAGGAGGAGGAGGAGGGAGGCCACCACCGCTGCCATTGTTGCCATCGCCCCACTGCCACACTTCTAAGGGTCAGGGGGGAGGGAGGAGGAGGAGGAGGCAAGCCACCTCCGCTGCCATTGTTGCCGCCACCTTTCTAAGGGTCGGGGGGAGGGAGGAGGAGGAGGGATGCCACCACCACTGCCGTTGTTGCTGTTGCTCCACCGACGCCCTTCTAAGGGTCGGGGGAGGGACAGAGAGGGGGAGGGAGGCCACCGCCGCCACTGTTGTTGCCATCGCTGCGCCACCGCCCTTCTCAGGGGGAGGGGGAGAGGGGGAGGGAAGAGGGGGGAGGGGGCCCGTCTGCCACCGCGGCAGTGCATCCCACCTTGCAGGGCCAGATATCTGGTCACCTTAACCAAAGGCAATATTGATGTAGAGGGCTTGCAGGTCTGATTCAATAAAAGGCAACCCCATATGCCAGTTTCTGGATTTTCCCTGCTTTCACTACAAACTAGGGCTGAATCTGTACTTACTTGTTTATTCCATTGTGAATCCTGCTGAATTCAGATCGATTTGACCTTGGATCTTCCTCTATCCTCCCCCCTTCCCCACTGAAACAGAAAAGTGTTCTGCACTCGATTGTGGAAGCTCAGAAGGGGGCTGGGAGCAGCAGGAGCCTCTTTCTTTCGTTTCTTGAATGGGTTTCGGGGGGGGGGGGAGGATTGGAGACAGCAAAAGAGGGGGAATTAATCCAAGAGGCAAATCTCTGTGCCAAGAAGTTAGGACTTCTGGAACTTCTGCCGAAAGAAGGTAGGGCTACCCTGTAAGGGAAGCCTTGCAACCTGGGAATGAGGGAGCCTTTGAACTGATGCCCTGGCCAATCACAGCTTTTCTACAGTGTTGGAGGCTCAGCAGCAAGTTAGTTCGGGAAAAGGCAGAGAGCTGCACCTTTACTCATGCCGATTTTTCAAATATCGAGGGTTATATCAACTCCAGAATATCCTGGGGGGAATCTGGGGTCACTCCGGATCAATCATGCTTGTTGCAATGAAAAATTTAAATCACCCAAAATCAAAACGGAGATCGCATTCAGTGTAGACGACAGGGATTGAATCGACCTGGGATTGAAATAAAAGCTCCGTGCAGATTCAGCCCTGTTTTGACATGATCTTTTCTGAAAGGTAACACCAGCAGTGAATATGTGGAAAGTATGGACACAAAGGGGCACCCTTCCAGCATCATTTCCCCTCTCAACAGCCATTCCATCTCCCTCTGGTCAGTTTTTTGCCTCTTAGAAAAGAAATTATCAGGAGTAGATATTTTGTTCTTGTGCTTAAATGCTATAGAGATGTGTTGGAAAAGGCAGTGTGTGGTGCAGAAAGAAGCAGAGAAGACCCTGCAGGGGGTAGCAAGAAGTCTAGGAAAAAGGATAGAGAGGTCAGCATTTTCTTTTTAACAGTCATTCCTCGTCTGTATCCAGGTTGCTTCTCTTAGGGGCAATTTCCCCCTTCTTCTTGGGATTGCCACAGTCTTACTCTCTCCAGCTGATGGAGAACCTGTTTCTGTCTCCTCTCTTTCCTAGTGACTATGTTAATTCCTGAATAAACCTTTATCTACTCTTTAATCAGGTTGGGCACCCTTGCTGTGTTAATTACTCTGCCAACAAGATTGACCAACTACAATATTTTTTAAAACACCCTGTGGCAGTGACTTCCACAAATAAACTCTGCACTGTGTAAAGAAGGACTTTCTTGGGTCTGTGGCAATTCTCTGCTTGGCTGCTGGAGATAACTTGGAGAAAATGGCCACTTTGGAAGGTGAACTCTCGGCTATTAAACCCCACTGATGTTCCAACCCAGAGCCGTTGCCCTAATAATGCTTTCTATCTATTCATCTGGAATCAACATTAAGCCAGGCAGCCTTTAATTTCCTGAATCCCTTTTAATACTGGCTGTTACGTTGACTGTTTTCCAGTCCTCTGGGATAGAGGCAGATCTTAGGGACATCTTACATTTGGTTGGTAGATCAACAGTTTCATATTTGAATTCTTTAAGAACTTTAGGATGGATGCCATCTGGTCCCAATGACTTGTTAGTTTGCAATGTGTCTGTCAATTCTAGAACTTCCTCCCTTGTCATTGCTGTTTACCCCATGTCCATATCCTGAAAACATTTGATAAGGATCAGGTATTCAGCAAAGAAGACCGATGAGAAAAATTCTCAGCCGTCTCCTTGTCCTCCTTTAGAACCCCTTTAATTACATTTGTTATCCTACAGTCTCTCCCCCCCCACACACACACATACACAGGTCTCCTGTTACTGAGAGATTCTAAGAATTCTTTATTGTTGATCATGAAGCCAAAGCTGTAATGTTGCAAGGGTCACCCTACCTCAAAATGTTATCAAAATATATATTTATTAATATGTGCATTGGGAACAGCAGCCAGAGAAGCTGTGAGAAAATGTCCCGAGAACTTTTCTCCCTTCCACTTACTCTTCTTCATTTCAAATCAAGGCAGACTAAAGGGAATCGTTTTTTACTTAATGGGTAATCAAATTATGGAATTCACTGGCAGAAGACGTAGTGGTGGCCACAGGAATGGATGCCTTTTAAAGGGGACCGATAGATTCAAATAGGATAAGTAATGGTGAGTATATCTGACAAATCTGAAACCATTTTGTTGCTTCATTTTTCTCTATTAAATAATGGTGTGTTTTCATATGGAAATCTCTTTCTCTGTTTCTGGAAGTGGAAAGGTGGCCTATAAATGGGTTACCCAAGCCCTCCGAGTAACTAATATTTGTGTGTGGATAACTGATCAGAAAAGAGGTGGGGGGGTCTGAGTTCTGTGGTTTTAAAAGAAAACCTTTCCTAAGAGTCAGTAAGGTTTAAGTAGTAAAGAAAACGTCCCTTTGTGATGCTGATGAATGTTATTAAATGAATTTGCATGGAGTATGAAGTTCAACATGCAAACAGAAGGTGGCCATGACAACAGATTTTTCATGTTTGGTACCAACACGGAGAAAATATTTTATAAAAATGGAAGAAACATATTGCGTTTTTATTCCAAATATTTTCCTTTCGATCCAAGGAAAGTAGTTGGGACTGAAAAATATCGGAAGGGGAATCAGGAGAAGGGAAGAGATTCCCCAAGGGCCTCAGGGGACTCGCTTTCCTGTTTCCCACTCTATTGATTCCCTCAAAGACCTTCCGATTTTTTTCTGTACAACTTCACTTTTGAGCAGGGGGTCACAGCCAAGGATCAGGGGCTCATTAGGGGTGTGCGCTTCGGCTCGGTTTGGCTGCCTCAGGCGGCTAGCGCTGCAGCATGGACAGGAGGGGCAGTGGCAGCGCACCAGCCGTGTCTGCACACAGGTGCAGAGATCTCTGCCTGTGTGTGGCTGCCGGCTGGCATGCCACCACTGCCCCTCCTCTCTGCACCACAGTGCTGGCTTCCTACGCACTACTTCAGCCTTCGGTGATCACCAAGGCGGCCTAACCGAGCGAAAGTGTACAACCCTAGCATAGACCTTCCTGCCCAAGACAAACAAGACAAACCCCAGTCTTTGCCAGTCCTTTTCTCTCTAGGACAGGGGCTCTTCACCATGTGACGGAAGGCGAGCTGCAGCAGCCCTTTTGGGGCTGGCTCTGTCTATTGTGACAGTTGTTTTGCGGCAGCCATTTGGGGATGTGCCCCACTGATTCAGAATTCCAAATATGCCCACTGGAATTTGGAATTCGGAGATGGTGTCGTGTCAAGGTGGATGAAGAGGAGGACAAGGGAGATATGATAGCAGTGTTCAGCTACGTAAAAGGTAGACATGTTGAAGAGGGGGCCATGTCAAAATCATGTAACTGCATGTTTTTGCCATATTTTTACATTTATGTATTTGTATCTATGTTCAGCAAGGCTGTATATTGTCGCCTTGCCTATTTAACTTGCATGCAGAGCACATCATAAGAAAGGCGGGTTAGATGAGTCACAAATTGAGATCAAGATTGCAGGGAGAAATATCAACAACCTCAGATATGCAGATGATACCACTCTAATGGCAGAAAGTGAAGAGGAACTAAAGAGACTGTTGATGCGGGTGAAGGAGGAGAGTGCAAAAGTTGGCTTGAAACTCAACATCAAGAAAATGAAGATCATGGCATCCGGCCTTCTCAATTCCTGGCAAATATATGGGGAAGAAATGGAGATAGTGACAGATTTTATTTTCCTGGGCTCCAAGATCACTGCAGCAAAAAAATTAAAAGATGCTTGCTCCTGGGGAGGAAAGCTATGGCAAATCTAGACAGCATTCTAAAAAGCAGAGACATCACCCTGCCAACAAAAGTGCGTCTAGTCAAGGCTATCGTCTTCCCAGTTGCAATGTATGGCTGTGAAAGTTGGACCATAAGGAAGGCCGAGCATCAAAGAATTGAGGCTTTTGAACTCTGGTGCTGGAGAAGACTCTTGCAAGTCCCTTGGACTGCAAGGCGAACAAACTGGTCAGTCCTAGAGGAGATCAGCCCTGACTGCTCTTTAGAAGACCAGATCCTGAAGATGAAACTCAAATACTTTGGCCACCTCATGAGAAGGAAGGACTCCCTGGAGAAGAGCCTAATGCTGGGAGCGATTGAGGGCAAAAGAAGAAGGGGACGACAGAGAATGAGGTGGCTGGATGGAGTCACTGAAGTAGTCGGAGCAAACTTAAATGGATTCCGGGGAATGGTAGAGGACAGGAAGGCCTGGAGGATCATTGTCCATGGGGTCGCAATGGGTCGGACACGACTTCGCACGTAACAACAACAACAACAATCTATGTTTGTGTCGTGAACTAGTTAGGATTGTAAAATCAGAGTCCAGTATCACCTCTAAGACCAACAAAGATTTATTCAAGGCGTGAGCTTTCGAAAAAAAAAATCGCGCCCATGCGGGGGGGGGGGGTTCCACTTGGGGGAGCGTGGTAACGATGACTCGCCAACTCACATGCAAGCTAGATGGGTCTCTACTAGATGGCTATCTACGTTAGGAAGAATCAATCGTTGAAAGGTGTGTGTGTGTGTGTGTGTTTAACTGTGCTTAAAGGGAAAGGGACTTTTCGGGAGCATGATAACAACCGCCCATTGGCTGTTCTTTTGATTGACGGCCAGGGGCGGGAACAAGCACAGAAAAAATTGTTTCCTTTCTAGTGATTCCTGCGAGACCGAAAACCTGTGGGGAATGAATGAAACACTACTAGATTCCACTATAAATGAAGGTATGCGGAACACCGAGATTCCACTATTTAAAATACTGTTATTGCTTTGTGAAACCAATTGACAACATTGGTCCTTGTGCGGAATGGGCCAGAGAGTTCACCAGGCAAAATCTGCTATGAACCCCTTAGGTGTTTGAGAACAATTCTCTCTCGACCTTGGAGGCAATGATGTATCTAGCTTTTGTTTTCAGGGAAGGTAGTGAGAGAATGGCCTTCGAAAGTTTTGGCACCCAAACCTGCAGATGTGGGGAGTGATGGGGGAGAGGATAGAAAAGGGTGGCTATCCCATGGTGAGTTAGTCTTAGCAAGGATTCTGAGATGCAAAGTTCATTATACATGCAATAAAGAGATTTTCCTCAATGAAGCCTGCTTATTTGGGAAAAGTCGGCTGGAGTCCCGCAGGCCAACTTGCTCACTGCAGCCTTAAAGACATCGACTGGGAGCCATGGGTCCAAACTAAAGGGAAGGAGGCGCAACTTAAACATTAGATAGAACACATTTTCTGATGATGAGGGCCATTTGAAGATGGAATCGGCTGCCTCAGAGGGTGGTGGAGTCTCTGTTGGAAGTTTTTAGGAGGAGATTGGATGAGCACCTGTCAGGACTGGGTGTCTTTTAAGACTTTGAGAAGGTGGGGAGCTGGACTGGGTGGCCCTTGGTAGCCTCTTCCAGCTCTGTGTGGTTCTGATGTCCTCAGAAGGGCTGTTGGCAAAGTCTCAGCCAGCCTATGGTTGACTGGAGAGCGTGGTAGACACTGGTGATCTTTTGCCTTGAAAAATTTCTTCCTTGGCTGGCTGAACTGAAATTTTCATGGGTTGGTTAGTTTAAGGATTTGCATGGTAGACTGCATTTGCAGACAGCACTTTCTAAAGCTGATTGATACATCTATTATCTGATGATGTTTGCAAGCACATGAAAGCTCACACCTTGAATAAACCTTTGATGGTCTTAAAGGTGCCATTGGACTCAAATTTTGTTGTGATACATCTATTGTTTGTTTCTGCCTTGAGAGGCAGATGGCTTCGTTTAAGTACTACAGATAGAGCAGTACTTGGTGTTTTGTTGATCTATTGCTCGTTGACTTGGAGATAAATTGGACATTTTCATTAAGTTTCATTTTACAGCCTTCGTGAATTACCTGGGCAAAGCCCAGGTAAGCAATGAGAAAGCAGAAGGTTTTCAAACCTGTTTTGCTGGCATTCATGGCATAGAAGGGTTCAGGCGAGGGGGCAGGAGAGCACAGGCACCTTCCACACCCAAGGGTCTCCCAGCGGGAGACGCTCTGGAGCCAGCTGCAGCAGAGGCCCAAGTTTCCTTGGAAACGTCACCTGATGCCCAAACTGCTGTCTGTTTCCAGCAGAGACCCAACAGCAGCCAGTTTGGTGTAATGGTTAAGAGTGTGGACTTTTAATCTGGCGAGCCGGGTTCGATTCTGCACTCCCCCACATGCAGCCAGCTGGGTGACCTTGGGTTCGCTACGGCACTGATAAAACTGTTCTGACCAAGCAGTAATTTCAGGGCTCTCTCAGCCTCACCTCCTTCACTGAGTGTCTGTTGTGGGAAGAGGAAAGGGAAGGCGACTGTAAGCCGCTTTGAAACTCCTTCAGGTAGAGAAAAGCGGCATATATCTTCTTCTTCTTCTTTTGTTCCATTGCACTACACACCTAGGAGTGGCTGGAGTTGGAAGTCCAGCATGTGGAAAACTGACTTGAGCTCTGGGTCCTAACTGACCGATGCCCTGGGCTGGGGGTGGCTCTTGGAAAGAGAAGTTGGTTTTTATACCATGCTTTGCCAGCAGGAGTCTCAAAGCAGCTTGCAACTGCCTTCTTTTCCTCTCCCCAGAACAGACACCCGGTGAGGGAGGTGAGGCTGAGAGAGCTCTGACAGGACTGCTCTGTGAGAACAGCACTACCAAGACTGTGACTAGCCCAAGGTCTCCCAGCTGGCTGCGTGTGGAGGACGAGTGGGGGATCAAACCCGCCTCGCCAGATTAGAAGCTACTGCTCTTTACCCCTGCACAAAGCTTGAAAGAGGCAATCTTGAGATTCCAGGACAGCCTTTCTCACTCTTTTACCAGTGAGAAACCCGCGAAAGGTTTTACAGGCTTCAAGAAACTCCAGAAGTGGCACAATTGTGCAGAATATGGTTGGGGAGCAGGGCTGTGTACAAGGCCACCCGAGGTCCTTTCCTGGCCCACCCTCTCCAGACCCATCGTTGGCCATTTTTGGGGGGGGGGGAGGGCAGGTTGACATGACCATATATGGTCATCACCTGATAAATGTTTAACATATTTTTAAAATATATATATATATATTTTAAAAAATTAAGTCCCACCCATTTGGGAAACCTTTCTAGGGCCATCAAGAAACCCCAGGGATTCACAAAACCCTGGTTGAGAAAGCCTGGCCTAGGATGAAGAAGATATTGAGATATTTGGTTCATAAAGTAGAGTTCTGCCCAGTCGTAGAAGCATGACACCAAGTACCCTTGTGCACAGGAAAAAAAAAATCAGAGTTCAGGAATAAATTCGGCTGAATCCAAAAGAGTCCGAAGGACCCTTCAAAGGTTCTGTCGAATCGATTCGGCCGAATAGAAAAGGGTTTGGATTTTCCCTGCTGCACGAAAAAGGGGAGAAGGCATTTAAAAAAAAGATTTTATCAAGAATACTTCATCTACATTTATTTATTTATTTTTACATTTCTATACCACCGCTCTCCATAAAGTCTCATGGTGGTTTACAACAGTAATAAAATACAGTAAACCCCTTAAAAACACCACATACATTACATTAAACGGCGATCTATTCCTATGAAGAAGAAGAAGAAGAAGAGTTGGTTCTTATATACCGCTTTTCCCTACCCGAAGGAGGCTCAAAGCGGCTTACAGTCGCCTTCCCTTTCCTCTCCCCACAACAGACACCCTGTGGGGTAGGTGAAGCTGAGAGAGCGCTGATATCACTGCCCGGTCAGAACAGCTTTATCAGTGCCGTGGTGAACCCAAGGTCACCCAGCTGGCTGCATGTGGGGGAGCACAGAATCGAACCTGGCATGCCAGATTAGAAGTCCGCACTCCTAAACACTACACAAACTGGCTAGAACTGAATTCTAATCTCCCACCCCACCCCCATTCAGCCATCGGTCAAGTTCTTTTTCACTGGGAGTGAGGGACCAGATCTAATCATACATTGTGGGGGGAATCCTCTGGTGGTAACACCGAGAACCCGCCCTGGCCTCAACCATACGCCTGGCGGAAGAGCTCCGTCTTGCAAGCCCTGTGGAAAGCTGAGAACTTCAACAGGGCCCTCAGCTCTTCCGGGAGCTCATTCCACCAGATTGGGGCCAGCACTGAAAAGACCCTGGCCCTGGTTGAGGCCAGGCGCATGTCGTGGGGACCTGGGACAACCCGTTGAGCAGAGGGCCCTGCGGGGGGCACAACAAACTAAGCGGTCCTGCAGATAAGTGGGACCCAGGCCGCATATAGCCTTAAAGGTTAATACCAATACCTTGAACTTGACCCAGAAGCAGAACAGTAACCAATGCAGATGTTGCAGCACCAGCGGACTATGGGCCCTCCATGGTGTTCTAGTGAGGACTCTTGCAGCTGCATTATGCACTAGCCGAACTACCTCAGTCTAGCCTGCTGTGGTCTGCTCCACCACCTTACCCAGAAATGCAAGATGCGAAACTGGGCAGTAGTAAGGAGAGTCCTGCGGGTCCAGAGATGGCTTTTTCAGTAGAGTAGAGGACGCACCACTGCCTCCTTGATCCCTTCGGGAAACTCTCCAGATGTTAAGGAGAGGTTTACAATTTCCCTCAAAGGGAAAAGACATAAAAAGGACGAAAAAGTAATCCATACAAGAGAACAAAATGTACAAAAATAATTGAACGCCAATCCCAACCCTAGTTAGAGAGTCCACCATCATCAAAAACGAATGCATTCTCCATACTTAACATAGTGAGTCCCCAGATGCTCTCAAATGTCTCCGCATCTTCATTTTCCTGGTATAATATCAATTTAATCAAGATAGATGTTTCTTTACTTCTGTGACCCCAGGTATTCAAACTGGGGGGTTTCTTATCCTTCCAGATGTCAGCAAAATTTATCCTCGTGCTATTCACATATGAAGGACCACAGACAGACTTTCTCCTTTCAGTTCAGGAAGACAGTTTAGTAAAACTATTTCTGCTGGTTTCATACAGATCAGCTGACAGGCATGCCCTTTAAATGCCTTCCACCCTGCCTTCTTGGGGGCGGGGGAGCGGGTCCTTTCCCTGATGGCAGCCAGCAGCCAGCACCTTAAGGATGGACCAGGTGCAGAATTCCCCGTACTTCCCTTCCCCTATGTCAGCCAGCTGCGGGCAGCTCATGCAGGGCAGATATGGGCTAAATTCCTCTCAGTCTCCCCTTGACAGCCAGCTCTGCCAGGAGGGACAGTGAGTGTGGGGTGGAGGACTCCAGCCTGCATTTTCTCTCCCCTTGACAGCCGGCTGCTGAGGGCTTGGGGAGAGTGAATGGGGCTGGACACAGACAACTCCAGGGACCACGGGGTCAGGTTGGCCTGCCCCCCTCCCAAAACGGCCATGGAGGGGTGATAAGGGGAGGGGCCCCAGGTGGGCATGCACATAGCTATGCTGCCCACCCATATTCTGCATGATCGCACC